>NC_088864.1:26771677-26883136 GCF_032884065.1 Artemia franciscana
ATGTCTAGTATGAACAACGAAAATATTAATAAAAAAATCTTTACAGGCCTTATTAAACTTCAAGATCTAGTTCGGACCCCTGGGCCATTTAACAGAGAAGTATTTTTTCAGCAAGCAAGTTCTGGCTCTTTTTTAGAAATCTTGAAAGACATTAAAACACGAGAACATTACAACATAGTTGTGGATATTTCAAATGGACCGAGTTTGAAGGAATTCTTGAGAGGAGTAAGATTTTCCTAAATATTCGTAGAAATTTTTTTCGATTGTATAAAGGTTCTGCCGTCGGTGCGATTAGCTCACTTTAAAACATCAAATTATTTTCCCTTTTTAAGGTTGCTAATGTCTGAGTTAGCAGAATGCTTTTAAATGCATTTAATGTGGAGTTAAATAAATTGGCTTCCAAATAATAATTTATCATAAAATCATAAAATTGTTTTAGTTTTCCTTCTATAGGAAATATTCCCGTGGGAAAACACACGTTTAGCAACTTATAGGTACCAATTTGCTACTTTGACGCTGTAATTTAAAATATATTTTAAAAGTGGCACTAATCCGATCCCGTCTGAACTATCCGTGTTTCTTAAAGAAATGGGACAAATAGTCAAACTTAAGCGTAAAGAGCAGGGTATTGAAGAGGGGTAGCTTCGATCACATATGGAATAATTTCTGTTCGTTTTAATTTTTAATGTTGCTCTTTACTCTCAGTTGAAAAACTTGTTTTTTATTTTATTTCTGGCCCAGAATGATGCCGGGAAGTCCTTCCCTCCTTCTTTGTCCAATTCCCCTCCGTAAAATCTTCCCCCAGGAAATTCTCCCAATCAATTCCATCCTTGCTGAAAATTCGCAAATTTCTTGTGGACAACTACACCTGAAAAATTGTTCTTATTTTAAATGAAATCATGTCGTGTCAGCCCCAGAGGCATATTTATTTGACCTTTTAACTATCCCGAATAAAATAGCTATCTCAAAAAAATTTTTGAGGGGGAAATGGGGCTTGCGAGGGGAGCTGGTTGCCCTCCGACATTTTTGGTTACTTAAAAAGGGCACTAAAACTTTTACTTTCCGTTTGAATACGCGCTTTTTTTATCCTCTAGGACCATCATCTCGGTACGATAAACTCTGGAAAGAGCAAAGAAAAAACATTCAAAAAACAAACAAATAAACACGCCTCCATGATCTTTCTTCTGACAAAAAAAAGCAAAATTCTATATTTTTGCAGGTGGGAGCTTGAAATCACTAGACTATGCTAAGGTTCTTTGAGATGTTGAATATTAAGATTCCTTGACTTTTTCGCGGTGTTTCCTCCTTTTTCGAAAATGAGGCAAATTTTCTCAGGCTCATTGCTTTTGATGGAGAACCTTAAACTTAATGAATTTTGTATATTTAGAATCAGCATAAAAAGATGATTCTTTTATATATGTTTTGTCATGAACTTTTCTTTTTATTTAGAGTGTGGGTTACTATTAGGCTGAGTCGCTCCTTACTTGCAGTTCCTTACTTTGAACTGTTTGATCAACCTTTGTTCTCCAAGCGTGATCTAAACGTTTCTTTTTCCTTGTTTTTATCTATACTATACACCTGGAAATTGCAATTAAATCAAGTTTTTCATATGGCTTTATTATTTTTGTGTACCACCAATCAAAAGTGTAACTAAAACTGTTCTTAGGCAAGGCCTCTGAAAAACATCTAGTATATTTTCCTAAACTACTAGCTACAGTGTAATGTGACTTCAAAAATTATCTCTTTAATTATGTAATTTTTCTTCATATTAATCTAAAATTTTGTTCATGAACTTTTTTTTATTAATTGAACTTTCTTTTGCCCTATTCCTTAGTTTTTCTTACTTTCGAAACTTGAATGTACTCACCTTCCGAACTGGCAATGCCAGCTAAATAAGTTAAGCTCTCTATTAGGTCAGTTTCCTCGTTACCCAGTATCACTCCTTCATCCTAATGTATTCCTAATTTAAATATCTTACTTTTCTTAACATGGATTATCGGAACTATTCTCACTCACTGAACTCTCAAAACCTCAGAAATATATTTTTTTTCGCTAACACTTTTACCTAGAACAATAAAAAGTCATCCACCTAATCTAAATCTAAGAGAGATTTACCTTCCAACAGAGGCGCCATTTGGACCAAATCTTGGGGTGGGCATGAACTTCACCCAGCCTCCCCCCCCCCGACTCACTTCGTGTCGCGTAATCATCTAGGAAATGGGCATTTGACAGAACTCGAGAATTTTATTATGTATCTTACCTACTTTCAAAGTTTACAATAATTAATAGCAAATAGCGTAATTACCCCAAGGGTCGTCAAGTAATTACGCTCTTTGGTTAATAGGCGTGCAGTAATTTCAAATCAATTGGACAGAATGGATTATGTTGGACATAATAGATTATTATGGCCGGCAAAGGGCCCTTTGTGGTGGAAGCTTAGGACCCCTGGAAAATCTGGGGTGGGCGTTTGCCCCCCCCCCTGACCCCCTCCCCCCCAAATGGCGCCTCTGCCTTCCAATGCAAAACCTTGTTTCCCCATAGCCCCATAATCTAAGTTTCCCCATAATCTAAATTTAGACAACTCCTATACACAAACGTCAAATAGAAAATGCATTCTATAATGTGAAGGCTTGAAGCTGTGAAGAGTTGCGAAATATTTGAAACAGGAAAAAACTATGTGAAGATACAGAAAAAGATACAGAAGTCGTCAATCTCAAGAAACGGATTATTAATCTCGAATTTCTTTATGATAGCTTGTCTGATCTTTACGAGCGCCAGAATAGTGATCTCTTCAAGGACAAAGAAATCAAATTGTTAAAAGTCGGTTTTCAGCTCGCAATAGTTGAAGCTATGCATACTTTAAATTACCCTACACCGCCCAGGGTTCCTCATTTAGCCGATACTTCCGTTCCAAATATTCATTACCAAAATTCTTCAGTTCATCAAGCAAGTGCTAGTGTACTTTCTTCGTCAGAATCAAACAGTTCGTGGTAACGAACTGTAGTAAGGAGCGACATTTCTATACCAATAGCTACATCAAAAGAATCGCATTTTAATGCTGATTTTAAATTTATAAGTTTCATACATTTAGTCTTACCCATCAAAAGTTACGAGCCTGAGAAAATTGACCTTCTTTTAGAAAATAGGGGAAAACACACCCTAAAAGTAATAGAATCTTAAGAAAAATCGCACCATCAGATTCAGCGTATCAGAGAACCCTACTGTAGAAGTTTGAAGCACCTATCTACAAAAATGTAGAATTCGTATTTTTTGCCAGAAGGCAGATCACGGATGCGTGTTTATTTGTTTGTTTGTTTTTGTTTGTTTTTTTTCCAGGGGTGATCGTATCGACCCAGTGGTCCTAGAATGTTGCAAAAGGGCTCATTCTAACGGAAATGAAAAGTTCTTGTACTCTTTTTAAGTGGCCAAAAAATTGGAGGGCACCTAGGCCTCCTCCTACGCTAATTATTTTTCCAAAGCCAACGGATCAAAATTCAACGGAAAAAAAACCTTATAACTATGCCTTTGGGGACGACTTAGTCCCCCACAGTCCTCGTGGGAAGGACTACAAGTTACAAACTTTGACCAGTGCTTACATATAGTAATGGTTATTGGGAAGTGTACAGACGTTTCCAGGGGGATTTTTTGGTTGGGGGAGGGGTTGAGAAGAGGGGGATATGTTGAGGGAACTTTCCATCGAGGAATTTGTCAAGGGGGAAGAAAATTTCCATGAAGGGAGCGCAGGATTTTCTAGCATTATTTAAAAAGACACAATCAAAAAATAAATATGAAAAAGTTCTTTCAACTGGAAGTAAGGAGTAGCATTAAAACTTAAAACGAACAGAAATTATTACGCATATGAGGGGCTCACCTCCTCCTAATACCTCGCTCTTTACGCTAAAGTATTTTTAATAATTTCAACTATTTATTCTACGGCTTTTGTGATTCAGGGGTCATTCTTAATGAATTGGGACAAAATTTAAGCTTTAGTGTAAAGAGCGAGGTACTGACGTGGGGGTGAACCCCTATATATGTAATAAAAACATGAGAATACAAAAGTTCGTTACGTAAGCTAATTTATAAGTTAGGTATGTCTTTTGTAATAAAAACATTCGTAAAAAATTAAAAGTTCTAGTTGCCTTTTTAAGTAACCAAAAAATCGGAGGGCAACTAGGCTTCCTCCCCCGCTCCTTTTTTCTCAAATGATTCGATCAAAACTATGAGGAAGCCATTTAGCCAAAAAAAAAAAAATATGCAAATTTCGTTTTAATTATTGCTCTGCGGAGAGCCAAAATCAAAACATGCATTGTTTCAAAAACATCCAGAAATTAAATAAAAAAACAAGTTTTTTAACTGAAAGTAAGGAGCGACATTAAAACATAAAACCAACAGAAATTACTTCGTATATGAAAGGGGCCGCTTCCTCATCAACGCCCCGCTCTTTACGCTAAAGTGTTTTACTGTTTTAAAAAGAAGAGTTGAGAGAAAGAGTCAAACTTTAGCGTAAAGAGCGGGGCGTTGATGAGGAAGCAGCCCCTTTCATATACGAAGTAATTTCTGTTCGTTTTAAGTTTTAATGTCGCTCCTTAATTTCAGTTAAAAAAAAACTTGTTTTATTTATTTATTTTCTCAAGGGATTAAAAAGGTTACGCAACCTAATCATACTGACCTCGTTTCAACCGAAGATAATTTATTGTTGAAATCCAGAGTTAATGACACATCTTTAAAAAGTGACAACGCAGTTGAACTGACTTGAAGCGGAAATTCTTACACAATGCAATCAAATATTCAAAAAAATTAGCTGAATGATTTTACGTGTATTAAACCTAATGTGTGTTTTAACTTCTTAGATAGTAGATGTATTCCTAGTAATTGTAAATATCTACACATTTGTAAATTTCATGTTTTAGCCGTTGTGCGTATAATCTGCGTAAATACCCCCATGTTGATATTTGTAAAAAAAATTTCAAGTGGAAGGTGCTTTGGCTGTACAAAAGCTCATATTGAATCGCCCATTAAGGGTCGTAGTAGGCTCCACAAAACTGGGCTGCCCAGAAGCCACCTTAATCCTGCTAAATTTACCAAGCATTTTAATTCGTGTAATTTTGCTCATGTATCATCAGACGTGGGGGTAGGTTTAAACCCAACCTTTTTTAGGGCAGTGTCGAAAGCACTCACGACCCCCTCCTCCCCTTGGTCAGGTTCCTGTTGACTTCCATTCTTATCCCCCTGCATTTTCAGCTCAACAATTAATAAACCCTTCCCGATTACATACTCGCCCCCCTTACCCCTTGTTATCTCCTCCCCCTCTCTGTATACAGAAGTCCTATTTCCTTCCCCCTTACAGTATGCTGCCCCATACCCTCCCTACTCTGCCGCAAACCAGCAATTTCTTGATGGACATGGATCACTATTCAATTGAAAATCAATTAAAAGAGATATTCGTAAATTGGCACGATCGTACTACAAAAATAAGATCAAAGAATTGTTCACTAATAAGCCAAAAAACTGGTATTCCGAGGTTAAAAAGCTGTGCGGCAGGAGTCTTGACGAGCTTAATTTCAACTTACCAGAGCCCCCTGATGTTACCGCAAATAGTCTAAATAAATTTCTCGCTTCCATTGTCCAGAGCCTTCCAGCATTGTCCAACCAATTATCAACAGGAGCCCCATCCCCCTTTACCCGACTGTTTCCCCGTCTGAGATTGAAAAAAGAATTGAGAAACTAAGGAAGACAAGTGTTTGTCCTTTGGATATCCCGTTTCCTCTTATTAGAGCCTTCGGTGACTTCCTTTCTAAGCCCTTGTCTGTCCTGTTTAACGAAATTACTAAGTCTGGGCAAATTCCAACAATTTGGAAACAGGGTTTCATTACCCCTTTGAAAAAGAAAAACGGAAAGCCTGGCTTTGAAGGCGTTCGACCTATTACTCTTACTCCTATTTTTTCAAAATTGTATGAAGGATTCCTTGCAGATTTGCTAAAGGAAAAAATCCTACCTCTTACTGACCTGAAGCAATTCGGAAACCTAAAATCAACTTCTAATTCCCACTACCTCGTTTCTCTTATTGACCACATCGGGAAAATCCTCGAAAAGCCTAATTCCTGGCTAAACTTAATTTCCATTGACCTTCAGAAAGCCTTTGACCTTGTTAACCACAATATTTTAATTGAGAAACTAGTAAGCGAGTTCAATATCGATCTCTTACTGGTAAAATTGGTTGCCTCCTTTTTAACAAATAGATCGCAGGTGGTTAAATACCAGAACCATTACTCAAATCCTCTCCCTATCTACAATGGCATACCCCAAGGAACTCTCCTAGGCCCCTCCTTTTTTCAGTCATGATTAACAGCCTCGCGAAGGAAGTCCCTGACCGTTGGAAATTTGCTGATGACCTTAACGATTGTTGAAAGTTGCTTCAGAAATTTAATAAGCGACTCTATAAGTATCCTCAATGAAATTGGAAGTGAGGCTTTGGACTTAGATATGACAGTAAACCCCTCTAAGTCCATGATAATGCCGATTTGTTTCCTCAAATCCTCACCCTATTTTCTTAATCCTATCCCTCCTGAAATTTATGTGTCCTCGGTTAAATTACTTGGTGTCACAATTTCTTTAAATTTAAAGTGGGATATCCACGTTAAAGACATCATCCATAAAGCTAATGCGTCTATCGCCCTCCTTAAGCTCCTAAATAAATATAGCCCCCCCCCATCTTACTCCTTAAGGATGTACGCGTCTTTTGTCCGCCCGCATCTTGAATATGCTTGTCCAGTTTGGCACCCTGGCATCTCTCGTGAAGAATCAGACAAAATTGAGTCAATCCAAAAAAGAGCCTTGCGAATAATTTTTAAAGAAGGCAAGGTGCCTTACTCTCTGCTCCTAAAAAAGCTAGTTTGGAAACCCTTGAGCGAAGGAGGTTGTCATTGTGCCTCCGTTTTTCAAAAAATGCAATAACGAACCCTCGGACGGCAAGTATTTTCCCCAAACGTCACTCGCCATCCAGATTACGACAGCCTCGAGCTGTTTCTGAGCCTATCCCAGTTTTGTCCCCCCATTCGCTGCGTTACTTCCAGACATGAAAAAACCTTTGCCCCTTCATCACAGAAAAAATAACCAAGTAGTTTCTCCCCCTTTTTTTGGTGAGGTGTTGCCTAGGTCGTTGCATTAATTTGCTTGCCCCCCGCTGTTTTGGTTTAGTTTCCCTTTTAATTCATATGTGTTTTTCGTGTGTTTATGCTTCGTTTTTTTTTGTCAGTTTTTGGACTTTTTTTAGTGTCCCTTTTAATTTGTAGATATATATATATTTATTTCTTGTTTTTTCTGTATTATTTGATTATTTTGTCCCCTTCTTTTTTTTTACTTGTATTTCTTCAAGTTTAGTTTGGCCGTTTTTTTTTTAATCATAATTTTATTATTCAGTATTATTATTTTTTTTTCTTTTTTTGCTTTTTTAGTGTTTTTTGCTTTGTTAGTCGACTCAGAAGTCCGAATTCGGCCCTTTGAGGGCTTGTGATAGAGATCTTTTTGAAATAAATATCTTATCTTATCCTTTCTGGACCTCTCTCATCAATCTTCGCCTAGCAACTGAACCGAGTGTCCCACCGCCTTGTGCAACATCTTGTTCGACGGGTCTTTAACTGCTGAATCATATAAGAGATGGCTTATGCCGATTGAAACCAGACGCAAGTCATTGCTACCAATCAAACGTGCTTGTCCTTTTAAAAGGATATCCAGACTTAAAGAGTTAATCGAACTCTCTTATCAGAACTTGGCAATTTTTTAAGTTTGATAGCAGTCGGTAAAAAATAAAGCATTTATATTTGTTATTGCCTTTCTTCAAATTTTACCTTTCACAAACCTTGATAACTACCTTGATACGCTGACAACAATAAATGCCTTCATTAACTTATTCAGCCTATTCAGCATTAGTCTTCAGCCTTTTTAGCGGCTTAATGCCTTTATAGCAGATTCATAACCGTTGTTCTACAATAAATCAAACATAAGTACTTAATAGCAGTTTCATCAAAATGATGTAGTAGAACATTTATTGGATTGTGACCTATTAAAAAAATACTTTATTTAGCGATTTATATGGTAGGGAAAATCAATCAATCCGCTCAGTCACAATTTTGTCGCTGAACCCTGGGCTAAGGCCCAAACATCATTGGCAGTAAAATAAAAACTGACAAGGGCAAAAAAGGAAAGAAAAACTTGGCTGACAAAAAAGATCTTACACACATAGTGAAATTTGGAATACGAATCTGAGCATCGATTCTTTTCAGGATAACAATGGTCCTTTCCCCTAACTCTGAACAAATTATTATGCAATTTCGCAGTCTCTGAATAATAGGATAGGAAAGCTATCATTGTAGCGTAAATCTAATTATTTACGGTTGCAATAAGATTTCATGATAGACTGGCTGCGTCGTTAGCTTAATACGGTGAAATAAAAAACAAAGTATATTATCAGGTCTGAAAGATATTTATCTTAATAATATGAACAAAAGGAAAAGGGAATGATAGGTGAAAAAAAAATACAGCACAGTTAAATTTCTTGTGAATTTTTTTCTTCTTCTTATTGTATGATTATTGCATGGTTTCAGTGATAATGATGTATTATTAATTTTGACATTTCTTTTATCTTTACATCATGAAATACTGTTGAAAGAATTGAAACACATTTCTTCACAAAATGACAAAAATAGTTCTACAAAAGGTATGAATTTTGAAGCAAGGTCGTATAACAATCTATGACTACTGGTTCAATATGATTACCCTTGGGATAAAACCACGCATACATGGCCATCCTTGTCTGGAACATATAAGATATTTTATGTTTTGAAGATAATGGCTTTGGGATTGTCATGCAAACTATAGTTCATTACATAATTTTCGTCAAAATTCTATTCATATGGGGAAGTTTGACTCCCTTTAGTTTTTAACCTGTATTTAGAGCTTCGATTTATATTGACGAGTGCCACTCTTAACTTACATTTTGTGGCTACGAACTGCTTGGTCTAAGGCTGCCTTATTTTTTTAGGGAGGTTACCATTCCCTCCTTTTCAATCTTGTTTTTTTATTATTAAAGCATAATATTCGTACAACAATGTGGTGGCACAGTGAATTGATTATTCTTAATTGATTGGCTCTCTCTGAATTTTCATTCAATAATGTGTTGACCTTCTTTGGGCCGGAATGGCTGTTTTGCACCAAAAATACTGTGGTTGCTATGCCTTAAAAAGGGCACTGGAACTTCTAGTTTCCCTTTCAGTGATTCCTCTGTCGATATTCTAGAAATTTGTCTCGATATTATGACCATTGAGAAAAAAACAGTTAAAACATTCGTGACCCTCCTTCTCCATGAAAATACTAAATTTTGTATGTTTTTCTATACAGGGAGTTAATGTCTTTTCATTAGGGTTCTCTGGTATGCTGAAATTGGTATGTTTATCGCTCTGATATGATAATGTCTCTTCATTAGGGTTTGACCGTACAATTGTCATCTACATTACTTTCTTTTCTTGCGAAAAGAACGTTCGTTGGAAATTAGGCTCATCACTTTTGATGAGTAACTTTAATAATTCTTTTAAAATTTGGAACCACTGGCAGATCGATATGGCTTCAATGTATTTTTCATTTATCTATTTTTTTTTTCTGACCAGGCCACTTCTCATGGAAGAAGTGGTCGTAGAAAATTCAAACGAGGCTCATTCGATTGTTTTTAGGGTAAACATCCCCCTTCCACGCTCTTTTTAGTATTATCCGAAGACAATATAATTGCATCCAGGCAGTCAAGAGGGCGTGTTTGTAATACCCCAGGAGTCACTAGCTAAGGGTCTTCTAGTCGGAACTTTCAGGGCGTTCTGAGGAGGATGTTAAATTAAATCAAAAGAAGTTCTGTGCATCCTTGTTGTCAAGAGCGATTATCTGCAATATTTCAGAAACAACTAAGGATACTAAGTTAAATTTTCAGCGAATGTTGAGGGGGACATTGAATAATTAAAAAAACATCGTGTGCATCCAGGTTGTCTAAAAGGCATATATCTCAGAAACAGACAAGGGTATTATGTTGAAACTTTCAGGGCATGTTAAGTGGAATGTTGATTTAACTCAAAAGACACTGCATCCATGCTGAAAGACGGGCGTATTGGCAATATATCTGGCACAGCTAAGGGTATTAAGTTTAGACTTTCATGGCCGGGTTTAACTTAATAAAAAGACACTAAATACATCCACTATATCAAAAGATATATCTGCAATGTCTTAGGAATTACTGCTTTGAAACTTTCAGGGAATGTCAAGGAGGATGTTAAACTTAATAAAAATACACTATGTGCATCCAGGTTGTCAAAAGTGCATATATGCAATATTTCAGGAGCGGCTAAGGTCGTCAGGTTAAAATTTCAGGGCTTGTTATGGGGGACTTTGAGCTAGATTGAGAAACTCTTTCTGGATCCAGGTTTTCAAAAGGCGGCATCTTGATTATCTCAGGAATAATTATCTCAGGAACTTCCTTTGAATGTTGATGGGGGGGGGGACTAAAGAAAAGACACTATATGTATCCAGGTTGTCTAAAGGGTATATCTGCAATCAAAAGATGTTATATGGATTCAGGTTTTTAAGAGGACATATTTGCAATATCTTACGTAAGGATTATATAAATTAGCGACTTAACAGAACCAGCTGAATCTTTAGAAGAATATTGGACAAGGAGATAGAACGGATTTTAAATTTCTGGCTTGGGGGCACCAAGGAAAGCTTATCAAGAAAAGTAATTTTTATAAGAATATGCTAGCATTGATTCTTAGCGCGAAACTTTCTTCTTTTTTTTTGCCTTCATCTGCTTAAAGTTTCACGCCAAGAAAAAATCCTAATTTAGTTTCATAACGAAGGAAAGATCCACCGGGAAAACATCTGATTGCCTTGATTCTCGAGGGCCTGTATTTATTTTCTGGACAGTTAAACATAAATATTTTTGAAGAGTGAACAGAAAATGAATTTGTAAAACAAGCAGTTACAATAAACTATGATACAATAAGATTCTTTCGTTAAAATGATTGATCAATATTCATAAGTAGATCCAGTCATAAAATGCATAGAAACCAAATAAAATAGCCTGAAAACCCTAAAAAGAGCTTCGGACCAAAACAAAAATTATACCATTGGAAACACCTAAAACCTTTTTCAGGAAGCTTACAGTCCCTTAGCCTGAACAAGGAAAATCCTTTTTTTGCGTGAAAAGTATATTTTTTTCATTTTTTCCTTTTCCGCAGCCAGCGGGGTACTAGAAGCTCTGGGGAGGAAGGCCTTACACTGGGGTAGAAGCTACAGATTGCAGATATGAAATAAGATTAATCGGAATACCTTAAAGGAAATAAGATTAATCTACTTCAAACGAAATCTTGGGTATCAGTGATGACAACGTAGTTCGTTTTGTACTAGCTCCTGCTAAGAAAAGCCGAGGGCCTATTCCTGTGTGTTTCATGGTTGCAGCGGTAGCTGCAACCTTGTAAAGAGCGAAGCACAGCCCATAGTAGCCAAAAGTTAAAAAGCGCGTTTAGAATAAAAACTACCTAGTGGAAAACAATTATCATCTGACACTGATACAGGAATGGTAGCTATTATTTTGGTTCGTCTTAAAAGTAAAAGTTTATTGCGAAAAGAAGTTTGTGGTGATTTCGAAAAAAAGTCTGAAACCCCTTGAAAATGGCGTCAGATCAAAATGACGCAGGATTGGAATCATCACGATTGAAAATTTAATTATGGGAAATTATAACCCCCCTCCTTGAACAACAAGGAAAATGTTTTTTGTTTTTGTTTTTTTTTGCATGATCTGTCTCCCTTTTTTCTTTTTTTTCCTAGCAGGGATAGGGGGGTGACCAGAACATCAAAGAGAGATGTATAATATCTCATTCGAACAGAAATTAAATTTGCTAGTGCCCTTTTTAGTGACCAAAAAGATTGGAGGGCAACTAGCCCCTTTCCCTAAGACGCCTCCCCCCAAAGTTATCCAATCACAATTTTAAGATGTCCATTTGCTCAACATAGTGCAAAGATCAAATATCTTTGGTTTTGGTGATGATATGACCCTCCATAGTTCCTGGAGAAAGGGCTACACACTGTAATGGTATCGGACGTATTTATATCGCGCTTATCGTTATTGGGCGTGTTGGTATTGCAGGTATCTAGACAAATTTGTAATAGCTCATATAAAAGATATTGCTCATATTTACGCCCATTGGCGTAATTTCGTCAAAACACTGGGGAGGGGGGGGGCAAACTTTGAGCCAATTTTATAAAATTCAGGGAAAGTGGTAGTGAAAACTGAAAAACGAGCCATATATTACCATAGAGGCAAGGATATACTTAAAAAAACTGACCTGTTTCTCTTATTACTTGAATTATGTAGGCTTATCTTAGTTTTGACAACATTTTTTGCAGAAACTAAATTTCAGCTGGGGTGGGAGGTAGAAACTTGGGTCTGGATTGGGTAGTTGCCCCACACCCGTGCTCAATAACAAATTACGCCCCTTTCTACGTCCTTCTTATAAATTCCGCCATCAGTAAGCTCCAAACGGCACTAAAAGTGGTAATTTTGGTGTCATATCTCAAGTGGAAAAGCTGGGGCTAGTGGGCTACCAGAACTTTTTGGAGTGACGTTTAGTGGCTCATTTGAAAGTTATTGCTCATATCTACGTGAAGTTTATCAATTCTACCATCCGTAAGTATGACATGCCACTAAAAACAACACTTTTGACTGCACTTCTTAAGCAGAAAAACTTGGAAGTATAAAACGATATTATCATTGCAATAGTCAAATACCCTTAACTGGAGGTTTAAAAGAACACCTCCCGTATGTTCCTCCTCCAAGCCCCCTTATAAGCAACGCAATTAAGGTACAACTACTAATCAATCAGATTATATTATTATAGGTGTGGTTCTGTTGGTACAGCGTTCGACCTCACATTAGAGAGGCTCGCGTACGACACCTGCTTGGTTCTTTTTTAAATCATGGTTTTCTCCATTCTATACCATCATTTTCAGATAATTTCACTGCTTTTGTAAGTGAAATGCACTCTTTTTTAATGTATGTCCCAGGAAGGTATTTAATCAAGCATTTTGATTCAAAAGGGAATAAAGACCATCCAGTCCCTGGTTTGCAACGACATTATGAGTAGATCACTAAATCCATTCCTCGACGAATGACATTATTTTGTCAAAATCCTGTGAGGGGGGGGGGTCAATGTCGGAGCCAATTTTCCCAAATCAAGTGAAAAAGACAGAGAATACTGAAAAACGAGCGAGCCGTATAGTAATAAAAAAGGTAAAGATGTACTAAAGAAAAATGACTTGTTTCAGTAGATGCTTGAAGAATGCAGGCATATCTTAGTTCTGACAACATTTTTGAGAAACTAAACTTCAGCTGGGAGGGGGGGATGTAAACTGGCGTTTGGAGGGAAACTGAGGTCTGGGAGTGGAAGTTACCCCCTCTGCCACGTAGCAAATTACGCACCTGAACCCATCCCCTTGCCACTTAGCAGTTGGAGAAGTGTAGGCATGTGTTTCTGGAACCATTCCAAGTTGTATGTTAAAAGAAGGATTACATATTGTTATACTTACGTATTTAAATTATTTACTTGTCATTTCCACCGTTTTATTATCTCCATACGTAAGATTGTGCATCCAAAGAGGAAGAAAAAATAGTTTTCTAGGAGAATTCAGGTAATTCTTCCCAAAATTTTTGAAATGAAAACAAACTTAGTTTATGTACCATATATCGTACTAACACAAGAAATGAGCTTTTTTGAAATTTCCATTCATTTCTGAGTAATTTGTGGCTTTTTATTTAGGGACAGTCAAAAAAAATCCTTAAGCCTAAAGGCAAATATCTGTTGAGCTAGTGAAATTTTCCGCAAGTATGTCAATACACAAACCTGTCCGCTTTAACCTTTTGTTTCGTTTCGTTTTGTTTCCTTTAACCTTATACTCGCCTGGAGCTACTTTCTTGAGTGTAACTAAATTTATTTTTTAAACAAAGAATTCAAGATCTATTTCTTCTTTTTTAATTTTTCTTTTTACAAAAAGAAACGACACTAAATTCTAAATTTTTTTCATTTTAAACAAATGTTTTCCTTCAATTCTTCAACGGCTTCTTAGTTCAACTCCTTAATAAGGGTTAAGGTTTCTTATCTCCCCTAGGTTGGAGGTGATTAGAAATTATGTATGGAACTAAAGACCAACATTAAAACTTAAAACGAAGAGAAATCATTTTGTATAAATAAAAGAGGTCACAGCAGTGTTGTTTCTAAATTAAATTTTAATCAAAAACAAGCATAGATCTATTTAAAAAAAAAAGTCTTTTTCGAGGGAAGTAAAGAGCGAAATTGAAACTTAGAACGAACAACAATTATTACTCCACAGCCTATTTAACATATATCACTTAAACTAATTCAAATAAATCCACTGGTGATATTTTCCTATGTTTGTAGGATTACAGAAAACTACCGTTTTACTAAAAACACAAAACAATGTATGAGTTTTGGAATTGTAAAAGTAAACCTTTTAAGGACACTTTTGACAATACAAAAGTAAAGCATTTTTCGATTTTTGCTTTATATTTTTTTCGCTTAATTTGGCATCACTTCTACACAGTGAGCTCAGTTCAATGATTGACTGTCGTTTTGGATTTGAGAAGGACATTTCATGATTATTTTATAGACAAGTTCTGAGTGTCACTACAGACTCGCTTTAGAATTTGTATCACAGTTTAAAATTCTCCATTTTATAGAGAAATAACTGGATTTCTAGAGTTCATATTACGGTTGATATGTTCTTCATTTCGAGTAATACCAGGTGAGACTAAGATTTTACCTGATAAATCAATCCATTATTTCATTTGCTGTGTAATGATTTAAAAATTAATATTTAAATTAACATTTCGAGTTTTTTAAGATGATTTGAATTGTATATTGAAAGCTAGTGATATCACAGCTCCTGTAGGACTATGAAAAGCGTGATAGATTAATTCGTTGTTGTGAGGCTACGTATTTACTTTTGACTCCTAAATCAATATTCTTGTTTTTTATACTTGGCTCTTGGGTTTTCAGCAAAGTGCTAGTTTTCTGTAATCCTACAGGGAAGTGTCACCAGTTGATTTATTTGTATTGGTTTTATTGATATATAAAACCACTTACTGGGTCTGACCATCTTCCAGTATTTTACACCATTAAAAGATTTGGCTGTAAACATAAAACCACTACTAAGCTTCAATTCAGAATGATGAAAGCTGAAAATCTCACGAAATTTAAAGAAGAAATCAGCACAGTATCATGGCAAGAAGTCATGACAGAGAAAGAAGACCCCTCGACTGCTTTTGATAAATTTATGAGTATTTTGTCTCCCATCTATGATCAGTGTTGCCCATTAAAAACTACAACTAAGAAGAAAAACCAACCGCGGAAGCCATGGATTACGGAAGAGATACTGGAAATGATGAAACAGAGAGACCAATTATTCTCAGATTATCTCAATTGTGAGAGTGATGACAGTTGGGAAGAGTACAGAAAGACAAAAAATAGGGTGAATTCTGCACGACGAACTGCAATGAGAGAGTATTTCGGAGAGAAACTAAAATCGCACAAAGGAGACATTAGGGGGACCTGGCTGACTATTAAAAGTGTTCTCGGTAATGGTAAGGATTCAGCATCAACTGAACAGTTAGCCATAGGTGAAAGAACTGTGAGTGGGAGGCAAGAAGTTAGTGATGAAATTTGTAAGTTTTTTTTACCAAAATAGGATCGCAAATAAACCAAGAGGCATAAGATCAAAGCGGACAGCTAGATACTGAGGAGTTTGACGATGACCGCGGTCTTCATCACTCATTTCACTTTACTGAATGTACTATGGATGACATTACAGAAGCAGTGAAATCGATCAAATCTAATGCAGCTGGTGGTGATGGCCTGTATATTAAAGCATTTAAAGCAGTTGCTGCGTATCTCTTACCTGTGATATTATATCTAGTCAATTTATCTGTTCAAAAAGGTGTGTTTCCTGACGAACTAAAGCGGGCAAAAGGTATACCCCTCCATAAAGGAGGCGATAAAAGAGACATTTCCAACCGGAGACCAATATCTATTCTACCACTCTTCTCAAAAATTTATGAAAAAGTAATGTATAAAAAAATATACGAATACATGAATTTGCTTGGGTTTTTGTCAGATTTGTAGTTTTGTTTTAGAAAAGGTCATTCTACAGTGCATGCCGTTCATCACCCTTTAGATTGTGTAGATAGTGCGTTAGAAAATAATTTGATCCTCTAACTATTTTTATTGATTTGAAGAAGGCGTTTGACACTGTGGATTTTGAAGTTTTACTGAAAAGACTGCGAAACCATGGAATAAAAAGATACAACATTAAGTTGGTTTCGGTTTTATCTGTGTGAAAGATCAATGAAGGTGGTGATGAGTGATATATCTAGTGCAGCTATGCCTATAAATTGTGGTCCCCAAGGATCAGTCCTTGGCCCGTTACTCTTCTTGTTATATGTGGATACCCTTCGATTTTATCTAAATGATTAAGTTTTAACCTCTTTTGCCGATCATATGGCTATCACAGTGTTTGCCCAGACTTAAAAAAGAGGTTGTGCAAAAAGTGAACCACGTCCTTAGTCGGCTTCATGTTTTTACAGCTCTAAGCTCCCTTGCAGTAAATCCAAGAAAAACGAATTTTATGGTGTTTAGTAGGACTGGTGTACCTGAACTTCTTGAAAATGTGCTTTATAATGGTGTTAGAATAACACAGGTGTTTTTTTGTAAATATCTGGGATTTTATATTGATTGTATTTTATCTTGGAAGAAGCATGGTGAAATAGTGTCGGCAAAATCAGCTAGAGGATTGGGAGTGATGAGGAGGCTGAAAAAAGTGTTCCCGGTAGCAGTTGTCAAACTGTTATACAGTGCTATTGTGCACCGTATTACGTATTGTTCTCAGGAACATAGATGTCAGCATCTGAGATGACCTTTCAGAATCGGTCAGAGCGGCAGTAAGTCTGGCATCATTCAAGAGAATGGTTAAATTCCATTTTTTTAAAAAAGGAAAGAAGTGTGATAAGAGGAAAGGGTATTTATTTATTTAGTATTTAATATTAGTTATTATGTTTTTTTACTCCCCCCAAGGATTTTTTTCTTCTTTTTTGGGGGGGGGGAAGAAATGAAGAAATGATTTTGTAGATTCATTGTGGTTAGAATTGCGGCCACAGTCAGGGCTGTCTTAAGAGTGGCCGTTAATGATAAATTGTTTGTTTAATTTATAAGTTTTGGATGAAAATAAAAAAAAATGTCTATGTCTATGTCTATTAGATAGGTTGTGGACTAATAATTTTTGTTCGTTCTAAGTTTCAACTCTGCTCTTACTTCCCTCGAAAAAACTTCTGTTTTTAATTAATTATTGAAAGAACGAACTCTTGCCAATAGTAACCAAAATAGTAAAATTAAATGCAAATTTCGACAAAAACTGAATTATCATACACATGATGATGTGACCCCCGTATCTTTTGACAAGATAATAAACATATAGAGTATAATTGATTATCATTGTAATTAATTATTATAAGAGGCGGGAGGCAAGATATATAAGCAAATACACCCTAGGACACTAGGAAAAACTAGGAGCACAATTTTCCATGAAAAAGATGCCCATAGACAGTTATGCAGTTTTTGAAAAGTTTAAAGGAAAAGAGTCAAAGAGTCTCCCTTTTGTGACCTTTCATGCTACCCTTCACTCCCTTCTACATGATATTGGGTCAAAATTTTTATTTTATAATTAATGATGATAAGAGGTGGGTGGTAAGATATATAAACAAATACATCCTAAAATACCAGGAAAAGGTGGGAGCACCATTTTTCTAAAAAAGATCCCCATAGGCAGTTATGCAGTTTTTGGCCCTAATGGACACCAAATTTAAGAAAAAGACACATGGGTGAAAATCCAAAAAGAAGAAGCTAAAAACATATCATGAAAAGGGAAATCACCAATGCAACAGCACAAACACAAAAAAAAGAGACCGAAGGAGAAAAGGAAGACTGTTTTCTTAAATTAGTGATTAATATAGACCAGCACTTGAATGAGGCCTTAACCCTACTCATCCATACAATCACATAGGTCAAACAGCATAGCCACACACAATCAACCATAAAGAATAATCCATGGACAGGCAGTCATGTCGTCAATAAGTATAAGTCGTCATTTACCAAACAATAGAAAAAATAATATAGACAAATAATTCAGAGGCAACACCCAACATAAGGGCTCATCAGGAGAATACACTGGCCTATATAGGGTTTCGCCACTCTAAATTCTCTACCCAGCACAGTGTTGTGGCTACCACAGAATATCCATGGCATCCCCGCGTCAGGTATCACCCCCAAAATACATGCCTATGAAAGAAAAAAACAGCAAATGTAAAACAACCAAGTAAAACCAAAACAAGCTTATCCTATTAATATATCCCTCCCTTTAGCAACAATAGGTAAACTAAATATTATAAATTTTACCAGATCACAAATATTAACACATTGCAAAAAACCTGAATGAACTAAACAATTATAGGATTCATCTTTACCATGTGGCTAATTTTTAAGAAAATCCGCTCAATTAGAAACACAATTCAAAATAAATGGCGCTGCGACAACATTTCTCGAACCTCCGAAATTAGTTGAAAATTTCTTTAAGTATTTCTAGATAATTCTTTTGATATTTATTTAAAAGTTCGTTATAATGATAACTAAATTTTTTAAATTGCCAAGTTAATTTATTTGCAGAAAAACCTCTTGATATCAATTTTTGGCTTAAGATTTTACATCTATTTTTAAAATCAATATAATTACTACAAATCCTTGCATAACGAAGTAACTGTGAGAAAAACGCTGAATATGTGATATATGAGTGTATATTACTTTCAGGGAATGGGAAACTAATCACTTCAAATCAAAATCATCCGTTTTATCATACATTTTAAAACTTAATTTATTATTATCACAAATATTAATATTTAAATCTAAGAAATGATCTTCATGACCAGCGCCATGACTAGGCTCAAGAATAAGCTCTGATGGATATATATTTTTAGAAATATCAATGAAATCCTTACAATTTAAGACCAAAATATCATCTAAATATCTTTTATTATTTGACAAAGCATGTTTTAAATTAATTGGATTATTCTTATCCATCATATATTTATATTCTAGTTGACTTAAAAAAAAGTCAGCTATAATTGGGCTGGCATTCCCCCCATGGGAATTCCCACAATTTGCTTGTAAAAATCACCCCCAAATCTTATATAAGCATTGTATAAAACAAATTCCAATAACTCAAAAATTATATCCAAGCTGTAACATCTCAAGTTAACTGTAGTATTAAAGCAATTTGTCCATATAGCTTTTTATTATAAATGTCTATTTTTAAGAACCTTTTACTAGATAAGAGGAAAGATTTCTTGATAACAGTTTTTAAATTACAGTATTAAATTAATTGTACCAAACAAATTAAGAAGGTGCAGTTTTTTTTTTTAATTTAAAGACAGATCTTAACTTCGTAAATTATTCCGCATTAAAAAAAAAATACCAAAACCTTTTAACAAAGCTACTTTAAATAACAATAGCAACAAAGTTTCTGGGTCAAAGAGCATAGAATACAGGTTATAACGCTATAATCCATAATTCCTAGGACGTGTATGAACGAATGTAAGTATATCTCAAACTGTCAGTGTACTTTCATTACCATAGTACTTGGAAGTTGTACGCTATGCGAGTTTGAGTTCCTCCAACTCCTATTCAGTTGCCTGTAAAAGGTCTTTGATGTCCATAGTTAAAATCCTCCGTACGTAACTTCGGACACATTTTTAAGATTGTTAAGATTGGTATAACTCTTACTACATGAAGACCAGCATTTTTGTACAGTTGCTATATGACGTAGAATGACGTATTTTGTAAAGGATAAAGTTCTTCCGAGTACATACTTGCTCAAAGAACAATGCCAAAAAAATAACCTTTGATTTTTAATTCAAAGTTACCCCTTCTAAAGGTAGTTATTTACAGGAATCTCGGCAGTCCCTGGTCATTTTCTTTTTTATTGTTTTCGTTATCCACAGACCACACAGCTCGAAAATAAAATTATTTTCAGTAATTACTTTCTTTAAATTTCTACGCCGTTCGATAGTAATCCATGAGAAGCTATTCCGTGTAAATAAATTTTATATGAAAAATAATGATTTTGTATAAAAAAAAGTTTCAAAAAACACTTTTTCTTTTCAGGTTCTTAAGCTGCATATGAATGACTACAAATACCACTATTTGTTCACAACTTTTGTAAGTATCAAAATCCCTAATAGGGTTATATTTACGTATAATTGGGTGAGTGAATACCCTTCTAAAGTAAATTGTCTTCAAGCTGCTATCTAAGGCAGCTATTCTTGAACTAAAGCCTCTCACAAAGCCTTCTCTTCCAGTGTTTCATTATACTTAGCCTCCATATCTTTGGCTACACTTATTTTTTTTTTTTTTTTTTTGTTCATGATCCTTCCAATGAACTTTATTCCACTCGCGTTTTCCCAGTCGATTCCCACATTTTGACGCAAGCTTAAATTCACTGGAAAATACTATTACAAAATAAAATACTGATGTAAATTTTCTTATAAAAATTATTTACATAAATTTCATAAATAGTTATATAGCAAATAAAGTAAAAAAAAAATAATTAGAAGATAATCTGAAAATCATGAGCTGCCGTGCTTATTTGACTGAAGCCTACAAATGCGGGGATGTTTTTCTTGTGAATGTAAAGTTCAAAGTAAAAGCGGACAAAAGTTATTGATTTGCCGATTATGCAGTATATATTTATAAAACAAGCTCAAATAAACTGACAAGTGATACTTTGAAGTGTCTATTAAATTCCAAAAACTAGTGCTTTACTGGAAACCCAAAACCGATCCTCTAAAAAGGATGTTCTCTTAGAAGCAGAAAATAGCCTGCAGTAATATTAATTGATTAGTCTCTTAATAGACTATCACCGACCATGACATCGAAACTTTTGTTGTATGATTATAATTCTCAAAAAGCCTCAAGCAAGCTTGGCCTCAAAGCCCCGAACACATTTTTTTTTCTTTTTTTACTGTACCTTGTGTATTCGGAATCCTTTTGCCTTTAAAGTTCTTTTTAAGTATTTTGATTCAATAAAAAAGAAGTTTTTGACCATTTCCGTGCATCAAATGCATCCAAACAGTTTTTTTTATTTAAACCAAACTATGCATTTCCTTTGTCCTGGGACTTCCAGCTGGAAGTTCCAGGCTGATAAAGGATTAACAAAATCTCTGGCATTTTACTGCACCCCTAACTCCCTTCCAAAGAAAATGTATGATCAAATTACACCATCTAATGATCCCCGAAGGCTTCAAGCCAATGATAAGAAAAATGATAGCCCTTTCCTGTGCAGTAATTCTGAGGGAACCCTACACCAGAATAATAAAAAAAAATATTCTTGTAAAATAGGTCCAATTAACCTATGGACTTGCATTTTAAATTTAAAGCCATCCAAAAAAAAAAGTTTGTCCTTTTCATCCCCCATTTCTTGGGACGAAGCATTTTCCATTTCTTGGGGATCTTGAGACAAAATTAAAAGTGTTTGAATATTAGTCTCTTGCTCAGGAATTCACAGTTTTAAGTTTTGAACCGCTCAGAAAAATCCCGCTTTTACATAGATATTACATACTACTACTGCTACTACTAATAACTCACTGCAGCACCAAGCCGCCTGAGGCAAACACAGCTACGCACGCTCCTCCTCCAACCTAATCTATTCAAGGCCTCCCTCTTTACACACTCCCGGGGAGTTCCCATTTCCTTTAAATCTTTATTTGTGACATCCTCCCAACCCAGACAAGGACGAACTGCTTTGCGTGTAGCCCCAGACGGTTGGCCAAAAAGGACAATCTTCTGCAATCTGTCATCCTTCATCCGCAGAACATGGCCTAGCCATCTCAACCTTTCTTTCATTATAGCCCTAGAAGGCGGGATTGAACCACATTTCTCGTACAACCTACTGTTTGAAATACGGTCAGTCAGCTGGGTACCCAGAACAATCCCTAGGCAATTTCTCTGGAAAACATCTAGTAAATTTTCATCTGCTTTTTGGAGCGCCCATGCTTCAGAGCCATATTTGACCACTGTCATCGCTGTAGCTTCCAATATTCTGATCTTGGTTTGCATGCTTATCTTTCTATTCTTCCAAATTTTTTTTAACTGTGAAAAAAACACCCTGAGTCTCATCTATTCTACTTTTAACATCTTCACTTCTCCCACCGTCTTTACTAATAATACTACCAAGGTAATTGAAGCTGCCAACCTCATCAATCTTTTCGTTACCCAATGTCAGCTTTTCATCTTCACTTATTGCTAGCCTTAATGACTTAGTCTTCTCCACATTGATTTTCAAGCCTATTCTAGCACCCTGAACTCGCAAAACCTCTGAAAACTCATTCATTTTGCTCACACTTTCATCTAATATGCTTAAATCATCAGCATAATCCAAGTCCAGGAGAGTTTTTCCTCCCCATTTGAGTCCGTGGTCTCCAATTGCCTTTCCTGTGCTCCTTAAGACGAAATCCATCAAAATGATCCAAATAAAGGGGGATAGAACACAACCCTTCTTAACTCCTGATTGAATGCAAAACCAGTCGCTAACCTCATTTCCTATCTTAACCGCAGCATATTATTCTCGTACATAGCATAAATCACTTTCATGTATTTTTCTGGTATACCATATAAGGATAAGACCTTTGCTAACGCTCTTCTATCAACAAAATCGAAAGCTTGCTCATAATCGATAAAACTGAGGACGAAAGGTGTTTGACAACGAAGCGACTTTTCAATTATTAACCTAAGAGTGAAAACTTGGTCGACACATCCTTTACCTTTTCTAACACCGCACTGTTCATCCCTTAAAACTTTGTCTACAGCATCTCTCAGTCTAAAAAGTATCATATTACTCAGTAATTTGCCACCTACAGAGACCAGACTAAAACCTCGATAATTACGACACTCACTCTTGTCACCTTTCTTATACAGTGGTTTAGTTAAGGTTTTCCTAAAATCATGAGGTACTTCTCCTTTTTCAAAAATCATGTTCATAATCTTCAGTAGCTTATTCCTAACCTCAGAGCCACCATATTTAAAAAACTTATTTATCACACTGGAGCCTTATTATTTTTTAATTCTTTTAGTATTGTCGCTAATTCTTCCTCACTGAACAGATCTTCCTTCACATCCAAGGTACCACAAACTTTTTCATTTTCATCTATATCTTTTCCTGCAACTGTATCTCAGTTTAGCACATTCTCAAAATATTCCACCCATCTTTCTTTAACTTTTTCCTTATCACTAATTGTGGCCCCATTTGTATCTTTCTTAGCATTTCTAGTCTTAGCACTCCTACCTAAGACATCATCAGCAACTTCACATCATATCATATAGATATCATATCATATGATATAGATGTGATACCATATAAATATTACATGCATGGCATAAAGTTTATTGGAGTGTCAAAATTCTTTGAGAAATAACACTGTGATAGCCTTGTCTTTGACTGTGCAGACGAAAAAAAAATATGTCAAAAAATACAAGCTAAACTGCTCAATAAGGAATCTTGACTAAAATTGTCTGCGATGCATTTCTAATTTTCCAATATATGTATGCTTCTGGCTCTTCCATGAGACTTCCATTAAAAAACCTTGCATAAAAGCCAGTTCTTAAAAATTACTTTCAAACTATGAAATTGTAGGAAGGTGATGCAGCTGAAAGGCTTCGAAGCTGGTTCTCCCGTTCTTCCTCGATCAATGATAATGCTAAATCTTGTTAGAGTTGAGAGGCTTCATTGGGCTTAGTAAAACATTGTTGGCTTCCACTTTCCTTATACATTCATGAACTAAATTCTATGGACGTTCAATCAAATTGTACTTACCAGAAGAGAGTCACGATATTTACAGCTAAAAATTTGTCTTAAAATATTGTCAATTCAATATTTTTGTGACTAAGCTTCTTTGCCCTAATTTCACACTTCTTAAGTACCAATTATGCCTTTGAAAAAGAAACAATTTGTAAGCAAGAAAAGTTACCTAAGCAATCGGAGATCTGTTATATAATAAGGAGGGTTGTATTTAGATCAAGTGGTTTTCCCTAAAAGTGAGTTTTCCTTTGTCACATCCATGAAGGCATGACATGGATTTTAGTATTTATTTTTACCAAAGATCGTGTGTAGGCTTAGTGCTGCAGCTAAGGGGTCGATTTGTCATAAAATATGTCATTTACTTTGGTTGTTGAAAGGGTTGATGACTAGCTGATATTTTCCTGAAGCTGAAAAACATACTTAAGTACCTGCATAGAACATAGATTTAATTAGAAATTAAGGTAAAAGGTTGATTATTTGGCTATGAAAATTTATCTTTATTTGGGTACGTTTCGGAGAAAGCGAATACGAAATTATTTCTGTAAAATAGATCTAATGCAGTTGCTACTAACTGTAATTCAAGAGCTCATCTGTGTGAGTGGAAAGAATTGGAGCAAAATACAAACAGATGAACTAAGAAATAAAAAAAAAAACAGGAAGAACTAGGTGCTTGTGAAATGGATGAATAACTAAATGTTTTAAGCTATGATCACTTCAAATTTACGCCCCCGCCCCCTAAAATAAAAGTCAATTAATGACAAACTATTTTGATAATAACGATCTCTCAGTTTTTTGGCCCTGTATTTTTTTGAAAATGGAGAAAAATCATTTTGAATAAAAAAGTTGCTTGATATATATCCAGCCTTATGTCCTACTTAACAGCAGCTGTAACCAGATATTTATAATTGAAAACACATCACCAAGATGACGGTAGTTCAAACTTTCAGCACGGTCAAATAAAATATTACTTCGTAACATATAATTTCAGGATGCCGAAACATACGACTTGGAGGAGTTCAACTATAACTTTGTCAACATTACGTCATTTCGACTTGTCGACTCTGAACATTTTAGAACCATCCAAATATTTAAAGATATGGAAAGATTTCAAACTGCCGGATCGGCTCTGATGAATAAATCAAGGATTTTACAGGTCTGTTTGTACTTTTTAGTCTTAAGGCCAATCTTTGGGTGACACAGAAGGGTTACCATTTTACTTGGAGGTAAGGGTTACCTCCAATTAAAGACTGGGAAAAAACTCAAAGTTCGCTACAATATTATTTGCTACTCGATGTTGCTTTGCCTCATACGTGTTGCTGGATGCTGCATGATATTTTAACACATGCAACAGCCTACCATAACAGCTTGATGAATATAGAGTTAAATTAACGACAGAGCTAAAGGGAGGATTTGGAATCTGAGGCATTTAGATTCTACCTGCCTCTCTGTCCAAATGCAAAGTATAAATGAAAAACTATTGAAAACTTTATCTACTGTTAGAGCCATCTCCTCCAAAATGAGTCTTATTCTTCAGAAAGTGGAAATCCAAGCTTTCCATCCATGGAGGCCCAATTTTTCAAAAAAGTATTAACTGTAGTCTCAAGCCGTTCATGGTAATGAGCTGTTAGTAAAGAATAACCCTTATCAATCAAACAGTTCGTAGTAACGAACTGTAAGTAAGGGGTGACTCAGCTATCTAGTAACCACAATTTTAAAAACACAGGATTTTGATAGCAAATGATCATCAAAAGAATTGGTTTTTAATGCCGATTCCAAATATACAAGATTCATTAACTTTAATGGATCAAAAAGTCGGAGTTTTATAATTTTTTGCCAGACGAAAGATCACATATGTGTTTTTTTGGTTTTTTTTTGCTGTTTTATTCTCCCCAGAGGTGAAAGTATCAAACCAATCAGCCTAGAAGATCAGGAGAGGGCGCGTTTCAACATAAACTAAACGTTCTAATGCCCCATCTTGTGTTCAAAAAGTTGGATGTACCTAGCCCCCTTCCCATATCCTTTTCCCCAAAATTGTTCGATTAAAATTTTGAGATTAATCTTCATATTTCGTCTTTGTTTTTGTTGCAGGCTGAATCAGCTATGATAATTGATGCAGTTTATACATTCGCCTTAGCTTTGCAAGCTCTGGATCGTGGAGCTCTTTTACGACGTACGAACATATCTTGTGCCGATGAAGAACCGTGGGCAGATGGCTCATCTCTCTTTAACTATATCAATTCGGTAAGATCTTCTGACTTTGCTTTTGAAATTTCACTGAATCTAGCATGGTTTTTGGTGGTTATATCCAACACTTTACAACAGACACCATCCCGCAATCGTAAACTTCCTAGTTTTAACTTTTTAACACATCTTTCCACAGATGTCATTTGAGCTTTCTCTAAAAAGGATAACAGAATGGGAGTGAATTGGAGTATTTAATGAAGGGGCATAAAATAGCCAGTTTTTCAACTAAAATTGAAGAGCAACATTAAAACTTAAAACGAACAGAAAATATTCAGTATATAGAGGGGTCTGTCCCTACCTTGTCCCTCGCTCTTTAAGCTAAGGTTTGGTTTTTTGTCTCCATTTCTTAAGAACGACTACTGAAGCACACGGGCAAAACTTGTTGGATTTGAAAGAAAACTATTTTTAAAAATTTTGAAGGCTTTAGCATAAAGACCAAGGGATGAGGAAAGGAAATCAACCCACCCCCCTCCTTCAGTTACTGTTTTAAGCTTTAATCTTGCTCCTTCCTTTTAATTGAAAAAAAAATGCTTTTTTATTTAATAGCATTAATAAATACAAATTACTGAAAATTCTGGGAATTGGGTGACATTATACATCATATAATCTGTCTGCTTTCACCAGTTCTTTTGAGTAGTGTTGGTTATTAAGATGATCTTCTTTTTGTTGCTGCTGCTGTTGTTTATGTTTTTAAAAATAATACCACAATATTAAAAAAACATATCGAATCAATGAAATGCGGAATTCAAGCCGTTTAAAGATTTCAAGAGGAAGGAAAGGGACACGCATCACTTCTCTTGTCTGTAAGCCTATTAATAGTTGAGACATCATTTCTTTTTATGTGTTGTTGTCGATGGTAAGACTGTAGGCACTGCTCAAATTAATATTTATTTAGGGCAAAGCAAAAATTACACTCTGGCCTTAAAAGGCTTACTAGAGAGTATTTAGCTGTACCGTAGTTTGGGGTAGTTTTCTTTCGTTTTAAGTTTGACTTGATTATTCATCTTAATTGCTGTTTGTTTTGGTCTCAATTATTCCTTGATAGTAGTTTCCGCTCGCTTCAATTTTTAATTTGCTTTTTGCGTTTTATTTGAAGAATTTTTTTTTTGAAGAGGTTCTTTTTTGCAAAACCTCTATTGAGAGTGACTTTTTGGAGAATACATTTCTGAATTTCAACAACCTCTCTGAAAACTTGCTTGAAATCCTTATTATAGGCAATAATGGAGGCGTTATAAAAAAAAGGAAGTTATCTGGGTTGCTTAGACACGTTGGTCGAAGGTAGAGTTAGATTCTTTTGCCTTTGGTACTTTGTCAACTTCATGAGTTTGTCAATTGAAGATTTATGTTCCATGAGCCTCTCTCCTATTTTTTGACGGATCCTTCCAATACAGAAACAACCAAAAGACCGAAATTCCTTGGACACCACAACCTAGAATGGGTCTGTTTTACTCTTGCCACAGTTGAAAAAAAAACTCTATATTCTGACAAAATTTTAAAAATGATTGTATAATTTTCAATTTTTATTTTTGAATAATAAAGTTTGAAGTGTATTGTTGTGTATCTTTATGCGTATTGTTGATGATTCGTGTATAGTTGTGTATATATTTTGTACTGTTCATAGTTTGTCGGTCATTTATGGCATTAAATAAAAAAAACAAGTTTTTTAACTGAAAGTAAGGAGCGACATTAAAACTTAAAACGAATAGAAATTACTCCGTGTCTCTCAGGAGGGGCTTTTCCCTCCTCAACGCCCCGCTATTTACGCTAAAGTTTGACTCTTTCTCTCAACTTTACTTTTCAAAATCGTAACTTTTGATGGGTAAGATTAAACTTGATTAAACTTATATATTTGAAATCATCATAAAAATTTGATTCTTTTGATGTATCTATTAATATCAGAATTCCGTTTTTTTAGAGTTTCGTTTACTATTGAGCCGGGTCGCTCCTTACTACAGTTCGTTACCACGAACTGTTTGATATCAAACAGTTCGTGGTAACGAACTCAATAGTAAACGAAACTCTAAAAAACGGAATTTTGATACTAAGAGATACATTAAAATAATCGGATTTTTATGCTGATTTTAAATATACAAGTTTCATCAAAATTTAGTCTTACTCTTCAAAAGTTACGAGCCTGAGAAAATTGCCTTATTTTGGAAAATAGGGGAAACACCCCCTAAAAGTAATAAAATCCTAATAAAATCACGCCATCGCATTCAGCATATCAGAGAACCCTGTTGTAGAAGTTTCAAGCTCCTATCTACAAAAAAGCGCAACTTCGTATTTTTTGCCAGAAGACCGATCACGGGTGTGTGTTTACTTGTTGTTGTTCTTGTTTTGTTTTTTTCTTCCCAGGGGTCATCATATCGATCAAACGGTCCTAGAATGTCACAAGAGGGCTCATTCTAACGGAAATTAAAAACTTCTAGTGCCCTTTTTAAGTGACCAAAGAAATTGGAGGGCACCTAGGCCCCCTCCCACGCTCATTTTTTCTAAAGTCACCGGATCAAAATTTTGAGATATCCATTTTGTTCAGAATAGTCGACAAAAATAATAACTATGTATTTGGGGATGACTTACTCCCCCACAGTCTCCGGGGGAGGAACTGCAAATTACAAACTTTGACCGGTGTTTACATATAGTAATGGTTATTGGGAAGTGTACAGACGTTTTCAGAGGGATTTTTGGGCTGGGGGAGTTTGAGGGGAGGGAGTTACGTAGGAGAATCTTTTCTTGGAGAAATTTGCCATGGGGGAAGAGAAATTCAATGGAGGGGATGTTTACTTTAGGCACTTCCAGATAAGCTAGGACGGGGAAATTTGGCAGGCGTATCAGGGATCGTACCAGATTAACTTAGAAATAGTCTTTTTCCCGATTTGACTATCTGGGGAGGAGTGGGGGGCCGGTTAATTTTGAAAAATAGAAAAATGAAGTATTTTTAACTTACGAACGGGTGATGAGATCTTAATGAAATTTAATGTTTGGAAGTATATCGTGTCTCAGAGCTCTTATTTTAAATTTCGACCAGATCCGGTGACGTTGGGGGGAGTCGGAGTAGGGGAACCTAAAATCTTGGAAAACGCTTAGAGTGGAGGGATCGGGATGAAACTTGGTGGTAAAAATAATCACAAGTCCTAGATACGTGATTGACATAACCGGAACGGATCTGCTCTGTTTGGGGAGTTAGGGGGAGGATTAATTCTAAAAATTTGTAAAAATGATGTATTTTTAACTTACAAAGGAGTGATCGGATCTTAATGAAATTTGATGTTTGGAAGGATATCGTGTTTCAGAGCTCTGATTTTAAATCCCGACCGGATCTGGTGACACTTGGTGGTAAAATTAATCTTAAGTCCTAGATACGTGATTGACACAACTGGAACGAATCCGCTCTCCTCGGGGGAGTTGGGGGGAGGAGGGTTAATTCTGAAAAATTAAAAAAATAGGTATTTTTAACTTACGAAGGAGTGATCGGGTCTTATTGAAATTTGATGTTTGGAAGGATATCATGTTTCAGAGCTCTTATTTTAAATCCCGACCGGATCCGGTTAAGAGGAAGTTGGGGGGGGGGGACCTAAAATCTTGGAAAACGCTTAGAGTATAGGGATCGGGGTGAAACTTGGTGGAAAAATAAGCACAAGTCCTAGATACGGGATTGACATAACCGGACTGGATCTGCTCTCTTTAGGAGAATTGGGGGGGGGGAGGTTAATTCTAAAAAATTAGAAAAAATGAGGTATTTTTAACTTACGAAGGAGGGATCGTATCTTAATGAAATTTCATATTTAGAAGGACCTCAAAACTCAGATCTCTTATTTTAAATCCCGACTGGATCCAGTGTCATTAAGGGGGGGACCGGAAAGCTTGGAAAACGCTTAAAGCGGAGAGATCAGGATGAAACTTGGTGGAAAGAATAAGCACAAGTCCAAGATATGTGACTGACATAACCGGAACGGATCCGCTCTCTTTGGTAGAGTTGGAGGGGGGGGTAATTCGGAAAACCTAGAAAAAATGAGGTATTTGTAACTTATGAACGGGTGATAAGATCTTAATGAAATTTGATAAGTAGAAGGATCTTGTGCTTTAGAACTTTCATTTTAAATCCCAACCAGATCCGGTGACATTCAAGGGAGTTGGTGGGGAAAACCGGAATTCTTGGAAAACGTGAATCGATGTATCTTACGAATGGGTGATCGGATCTTAATGAAACTTGATATATAGAAGAATCTTATGTCTCAGATGCTCCATTTTCAATTCGAATCGGATCCAGGACATAGAAGGTTGGAGGGGGGAACAGAAATATTGGAAACCTGAAATCTTGGAAAACGCTTATAGTGGAGAGATCGGGATGAAACTGGATGGGAAGAATAAGCACAATTTGTAGATACGAGATTGACATAATTGGTACGGATCCGTTCTCTTTGGGGGAACTGGGGGTTGTTAATTTGGAAAAATTAGAAAAATAGAGGTATTTTTAACTTTAGAATGGGTGACCGAATCTTAATGAAATTTGATAATTAGAAGGAACTCATGTCTCATAGCTCTTCAGGGAGCTGCACAAATTAACTTGATAAAGTTGTTTTCCCTGATTCGACCATCTGAGGGGCTGAAGGGAGAGGAAAAATTAGAAAAAATGAGATATTTTTAACTTACGAGTGGGCGATCGGATCTTAATGAATTTTTATATTTAGAAGGACCTTGTGACTCAGAGCTCTTCTTTTAAATGCCGACCGGCATTAAGACTCTGATTTTTCCTTTAAAGCAATCTATTGATTCTTAGAATTTTGCTAGAGCTTTTACCATATGAGCTCTTGGCTCTTCCGACCTCGTCATAAGTGCCATATGAGCTCTTAGCTCTTGTTTTCTCCAGTAGTTTGATGAAAATCTAATGAAAGATAAATTTTCTTGAGGTAACTCTCAAGGAAGGTTACCTCAAGAAGGAAAGTCATGAAGCTACGTTAAAAGTCGGAAAATGTTTAGTCTACCTTGGTCCAGCTCATCAATAACAATAACAACTTAAACCATTTTTTTTTGTTGTTCACCCCTAATAAAGAAAGTGAGAAACATCTCTATGCCTCATATTTAACAGTTTTATAAAAAAAAATTGACATTATTATATTTAGCAATTATTGAACAATACTGCCAAACTTGGTTAAAGATAACAATTCAGGAAATCGTTTTGTCGGTAGGGCGCTTCAGTAAAAGCTTCTTCTCTTTTATATCGGGTTTTAAAGTTTGTCTTTTCAAGTTATTCCTTGGACTTTCCTCTACTTTTTATTCGCTTTTTTCACCAAGTACGGATGACCGGAGATCTCGGACGAAATATTTTAATTTGTGTTTTCTTTTTTTTCACAGGCTGCTAATTACATTATTTTTCTTCATTTTTCTACATTTTCTGTACTATACCTCTTTAATCCATTTGGGAAAAGTTGTTTTGTATTTATATTCAATCAAACTGAAAAGGGCTTTTTGTCGCTAAATCCTTGTCTAAAATCTCTAAAAAGGTATTTCGTTAGCAATCATGACTTCACTATACAAATACACGCCAAAAATTCAATCGGGAATAAACAAGGAAAAAACCAATATGACAAATCGATGCTAGCATTAAATTACCTTCAGTGGTACTGCTAAAATTTTTCATTGAATATAAACTATGAAAACGTTTGAAGAAACTAAATCCTGAAACGGACATACCATTTGCAAAGATAGTAGAAAATTCTCGCCTGTTTGTATTTATAGACTTAGAAAAATATTTGCAGCAGAATAAAATTTTCCATTTCTTGAGTAGCGGATAACTTGGAATTAGCAATAACATACATGGAAAAGCACTTTACCATCATGAATTCCTGATAAACTTTCAAAACTAACCGACATTTCTTAAACAGCATTTAGCATTCGAAATGTAATCTTGATGGAGAGCCAACTTTGCCGTATTCACTAAAAAGGACTAATGCAGTTCAATTTCACGTATCTTGGTTGGTCCAAAAAATTTTTTGGAGGTAAAGCCTTAGAATAAATCTCATATAACCTTAGATTATTCTCTGGAGTGATCATATCGAAGACTAGATTAATCAAACCCTCGCCATAAATCTGAAGGTTAACGCTTTTAGAGAACAAGGTTTTGTTTGCAAACTCCCCCTTTAATCTTCCAATAGCTCAGAATATTTCTTCACGTGAGATCAGGTATTTCTTTAGCAATCATGACTTCACTATACAAATACACGCCAAAAATTCAATCGGGAATAAACAAGGAAAAAACCAATATGACAAATCGATGCTAGCATTAAATTACCTTCAGTGGTACTGCTAAAATTTTTCATTGAATATAAACTATGAAAACGTTTGAAGAAACTAAATCCTGAAACGGACATACCATTTGCAAAGATAGTAGAAAATTCTCGCCTGTTTGTATTTATAGACTTACAAAAATATTTGCAGCAGAATAAAATTTTCCATTTCTTGAGTAGCGGATAACTTGGAATTAGCAATAACATACATGGAAAAGCACTTTACCATCATGAATTCCTGATAAACTTTCAAAACTAACCGACATTTCTTAAACAGCATTTAGCATTCGAAATGTAATCTTGATGGAGAGCCAACTTTACCGTATTCACTAAAAAGGACTAATGCAGTTCAATTTCACGTATCTTGGTTGGTCCAAAAAATTTTTGGAGGTAAAGCCTTAGAATAAATCTCATATAACCTTAGATTATTCTCTGGAGTGATCATATCGAAGACTAGATTAATCAAACCCTCGCCATAAATCTGAAGGTTAACGCTTTTAGAGAACAAGGTTTTATTTGCAAACTCCCCTTTAATCTTCCAATAGCTCAGAATATTTCTTCACGTGAGCTCAGGCAGGAACGAACTCTAGCCTTGCCCTTGGTTGGAATAGTAAGGTGTGGAAAAAACACTGCTAGTAATATCCAAAGCACGCTTTGTCGTCTTAAAGGTAATTAATTAAAAAAAAACAAGTTTTTTTTTTAACTGAAAGTAAGAAGCGACATTAAAACTTAAAACGAACAGAAATTACTTCGTATACGAAAGGGGCTGCTTCCTCATCAACGCCCCGCTCTTTACGCTAAAGTTTGATTCTTACTCTCAACTCTAATTTTTAAAACAGTAAAAAACTTTAGCGTAAAGAGCGGGGCGTTGATGAGGAAGCAGCCCCTTTCGTATGCGAAGTAATTTCTGTTCGTTTTAAGTTTTAATGTCGCTCCTTACTTTCAGTTAAAAAAAACTTGTTTTTTTTATTTAATTTCTGAACGTTTTTGAATCAATGAATGTTTTGATTTTGGCTCTCTGCAGAGGAATAATTAAAACGAAATTTGCATATTTTTTTTTTTTTTTGGCTAAATGGCTTTCTCATAATTTTGATCAAATGATTTTGAGAAAAAAAGAGCTGGGGAGGAAGCCTAGTTGCCCTCAGATTTTCGGTTAATTAAAAAGGCAACTAGAACTTCTAATTTTTTACGAATATTTTTATTAGTAAAAGATATACGTAACTTATAAATTAGCTTACGTAAAGAACTTTTGTATTCTCATGTTTTTATTACATGTATGAGGGGGTTCGCCCCCTCGTCAGTACCTCGCTCTTTACACTAAAGCTTAAATTTTGTCCCAATTCATTAAGAATGACCCCTGAATCACAAAAGCCGTAGAGTAAATAGTTGAAATTACTGAAAAATACTTTAGCGTAAAGAGCGAGGTATTAGGAGGAGGTGAGCCCCTCATATGGGTAATAATTTCTGTTCGTTTTAAGTTTTAATGCTGCTCCTTTTTTAAAGCTGAAAAAACTTTTTCATATTTATTTTTCCATTGTTTTTTTTTAAGTAATGCTAAATCCTGCGCGCCCTTCATGGAAATTTTCTTCCCCCATGACAAAATTCTCGATGGAAAGTTCCCTCAGCATATCCCCCTCTTCTCAACCCCTCCCCCAACCAAAAAAATCCTCCTGAAAACGCCTGTACACTTCCCAATAACCATTGCTATATGTAAGCACTGGTCAAAGTTTGTAACTTGTAGCCCCTCCCATTGGGACTGTGGGGGAGTAAGTCGTCCCCAAAGACATAGTTATAAGGTTTTTCGACTACGTTGAATAAAATGGCTATCTCAGAATTTTGATCCGTTGACTTTGGGAAAATAATTAGCTTGGGAGGGGGCCTAGGTGCCTCCAATTTTTTTGGTCACTTAAAAAGGGCACTAGAACTTTTCATTTCCGTTAGAATGAGCCCTCTCGCAGTATTATAGGACAACTGGGTCGATACGATCACCCCTGGGGAAAAGAAGAAAAAAAACAAAAACAAATAAACACGCATCCGTAATCTGCCTTCTGGCAAAAAAATACAATATTCCACATTTTTGTAGATAGGAGCTTGAAACTTCTACAGTAGGGTTCTCTGATACGCTGAATCTGATGGTGTCGTTAAGATTCTATGACTTTTAGGGGGTGTTTCCCCTTATTTTCTAAAATAGCGCAAATTTTCTCAGGTTCGTAAATTTTGATGGGTAAGACTAAACTTGATGAAACTTATATATTTAAAATCAGCATTAAAATGCGATTCTTTTGATGTAGCTATTGATATCAAAATTCCATTTTTTAGATTTTTGGTTACTATTGAGCCGGGTCTCTCCTTACTACAGTTCGTTACCACGAACTGTTTGATGCCATCGAACACTTCATGCTATGAAGTATTGATACTGGGGAAAGCATATATTTCCAATTGCTGCCGATAAATCCTGAAGCACAGATTTTCAATTTTCTCATGTGGATTAAAAATATTTCCATATTTTATGGAACTTGGTATTAACCAAGTGACATATAGTAATCGCAAATTATGTCGGTCTGTCTGTCGGTCCCAGTTTTGCTACTTTAGGCACTTCCAGGTAAGCTAGGACGATAAAATTTGGCAGGCGTATCAGGAACCGGACCATATTAAATAAGAAATAGTTTTTTTCCGATTTGACCATCTGGGGGGAGTGGGGGTCGGTTAATTCGGAAAAAATGAAGTATTTTTAACTTGCGAACGGTTCATCAGATTTTAATGAAATGTGATGTTTGGAAGGATATCGTGTCTCAAAGCTCTTGTTTTAAATCCCAACTGGATCTGGTGACATTGGGGGGGAGTTTGGAGGGGGAAACCTAAAATCTTGGAAAACACTTAGAGTGGAGGGATCGGGATGAAACTTGGTGGGAAAAATGTATTTTCAATTCTGAAAAATTAGAAAAAATGACGTATTTTTAACTTACGAAGGAGTGATCGGATCTTCATGAAACTGCACATTTAGAAGGATCTCGTAACTCAGATTTCTTATTTTAAATTTTAACCGGATCCAGCGTCATTGGGGGGGGGGGGAATACTTAAAGCGGAGAGATCAGGATGAAACTGGATGGAAAGAATAAAAACAAGTCTAAGATACGTGACTGATATAACTTGACTGGATCCGTTCTCTTTGGTGGATTTGGGGGGGGGGGGGGGGTAATTCGGAAAAATGAGGTATTTGTAACTTATGAACGGGTAGTCAGATCTTAATGAAATTTGATATTTAGAAGGATCTTGTGCTATAAAGCTCTTATTTCAAATTCCGACCAGATCCTGTGACAAGAGTTGGAGGGGGAAACCGGAACTCTTGGAAGACGTGAAAATTGGGGTATTTTTATCTTACGAATAGGGAATCGGATCTTAATTAAATTTGGTGTGTAGAAAGATCTTATGTCTCAGAGGCTCCATTTTTCGACTCGAATTGGATCCGGGACACAGGGGGTTGGAGGAGGGAAACAGAAATCTTGGAAAACGCTTAGATTGGAGAGATCGAGTTGAAACTTGATGGGAAGAATAAGCACAATCTCTAGATACGTGATTGACATAATTGGAACGGATCCTATCTCTTTGGAGGAGCTGGGGGGTGTTAGTTTGGAAAAATTAGAAACATTGAGGTATTTTTAACTTGAGAACGGGTGACTGGATCTTAATTAAATTTGATATTTAGAAGGAGTTCATGTCTCAGAGCTCATGTTTTAAATCTCGAACAGGTCTGTTGACATTGGGGGAGTTGGAGGGGGAAATCGGAAATCTTCGAAAACGCTTAGAGCGGAGGAATCGGAATGAAGCTTGGTGGATAGAATAAGCAAATGTCGTAGACACGTGATTGACGTAACCGTACTGGATTCGCTCTCTTTGGGGGAGTTGGGGGAGGGGTCCAGTGCTTTGGCGAGTTTGGTGCTTCGGGACGTGCTAGGACGATGAAAATTGGTAGGCGTGTCAGTGAGCTGCACAAATTGACTTGATAAAGTCGTTTTCCCAGATTTGACCATCTGGGGGTCTAAAGGGAGGAAAAATTAGAAAAAATGAGGTATTTATAACTTACGAGTGTGTGATCGAATCTTAATGAATTTTGATATTTAGAAGGACATCGTGACTTAGAGCTATTATTTTAAATCCCGACCGGCATTAAGCCTCTGATTTTCCTTTTAAATCAATCTATTGATTCTTAGAATTTTGTTAGAGCTCATACCATATGAGCTCTTGGCTCTTAGCTCTTCTGGCCTCGTCACAAGTGCCATATGAGCTCTTAGCTCTTGTTTTCTTTGCAAACTATTTACCTTTTAAATCTTTTGGTGTTTGCCGTAAAGCTTTCAAAAATTTTCCACTTTAGTCCTAAAGCTTTCGCAGTTTTTCAATTTTTGTTTTAAACTTATTCCAGATTTCTAATTTTGTCGAGCGAAAACACGAATTTCCCATTGCAGTCGAGGGTATCTTAACCAGTTTCGATCATTGTTCATACATTTTTTTTCTTCTATTTTAGTCATAAATATTTAAGAAATTTAGATTTTTCAGATTTTGTTGTAAAGTTTTTACAAATTTCGAATTTTTCCCCACACTTTTTGCCATTTTCAATTATTTCGTCCCCACCAGTGATCTTAACCAGTGAGAATTTTTCGTGTTTTCGTTTCTGTGAATTTGTTAGATATTTTCCAGAGAAAGTGTCTAGGGATTGTTTCGTGTACCTGTCTGACTGACTGTATTTCAAACAGTTAGCTTTAAGAACAAGAGCTAAGAGCTCATATGGCACTTGTGACGAGGCATGAAGAGCTAAGAGCCAAGAGATCATATGGTATGAGCTCTAACAAAATTCTATGAATCAATAGATTGATTTAAAACGGAAAATAAGAGGTTTAATGCCGGTCAGGATTTAAAATGAGAGCTCTGAGATACGATGTCCTTCTAAATATCAAAATTCATTAAGATCCGATCACCCACTCGTATGTTATAAGTACCTAATTTTTCGAATTTTTCCTCTCCCTTTAGCCCCCCAGATGGTCGAATCTGGGAAAACGACTTTATCAAGTCATTTTGTGCAGCTCCCTGACACGCCTACCAATTTTCATCGTCCTAGCACGTCCAGAAGGACCAAACTCTCCAAATCACTGAACCCCTCCCCCCAACTCCCTCAAAGAGAGCGAATGCAGTACGGTTCCGTCAATCACGTATCAAGGACATTTGCTTATTCTATCCACCAAGCTTCATCCCGATTCCTCCACTCAAAGGGTTTTCCAAGATTTACTCCTCCAACTCCCTCGAATGTCAAAAGATCTGGTCGGGATTTGAAATAAGAGCTCTTAGACATGAATTCCTTCTAAATATCAAATTCCATTAAGATCCGATCATCTATTCGTAAGATAAAATACCCCAATTTTCACGTTTTCCAAGAACTCCGGTTTCTCCCTCCAATCCCACCAATGTCAGAGGATCGGGTCGGAATTTAAAATTAGAGCTTTAAAGCACAAGATCCTGCGAAATATCAAATTTCATTAAGATCTGGTCACCCTTTCGTAAGTTACAAATACATCAATTTTCCAAATCCCCCCCCAACACCACCAAAGAGAGCAGATCCGGTCCGGTTACGTCAGTTACGTATCTTAGACAGGTTTTTATTCTTCCCATCCAGTTTCATCCTGATCTCACCGCTTTTAAGTATTTTCAATGATTTCCGGTACCCCCAACTGCCCCCCCCCAATTACGCTGGATCCGGTTGAGATTTAAAACAAGAGATCTGAGTTACGAGGTCCTTCTAAATATGAAATTTCATTAAGATCCGATCACTCCTTGGCAAGTTGAAAATACGTCATTTTTCTAATTTTTCAGAATTACCCCCCCCCCCCCCCCAATAGAGCGGATCAGTTCCAATTGTGTAAATCGTGTATCTAAGGCTTCTACTTATTTTTCCCACCAAGTTTCATCCCGATCCCTTCAATCTAAGCGTTTTCAATCATTTTAGGTTCCCGTACCCCAAACTCCCCCCAATGTCACCAGATCCGGTTGGGACTTAAAATAGGAGCTTTGAGACACGATATCCTTCTAAATATCAAATTTCATTGAGATCCGATCACCCGTTCGTAAGTTAAAAATACCTCATTTTTTCTAACTTTTCAGAGTTAACCCCTAAACTACCCCAAAGAGACCGGATCCATTCCGGTTATGTCAATCATGTATCAAGGACTTGTGCTTATTTTTCCCACCAAGTTTCATCCCGATCCCTCCACTCTGAGTGTTTTCCAAGTTTTCGGTTTCCCCCTCCCAACTCCCCCCAATATCACCAGATCCGGTCGGATTTAAAATAAGAGCTCCGAGACACGATATCCTTCTAAATATCAAATTTCATTGAGATCCGATCGCCTGTTCGTAAGTTAAAAATACCCCATTTTTTCTAATTTTTCAGAATTAACCCCTCCCCCCTCTCCAACTACCCCAAAGAGAGCAGATCCGGTCCGGTTATGTCAGTCACGTATCCTAGACAGGTTTTTATTCTTCCCATCCAGTTTCATCCTGATCTCCCCGCTTTAAGTATTTTTTAAGATTTTCGGTTCCCCCCAACTGCCCCCCCAATTACGCTGGAGCTCGTTGAGATTTAAAATAAGAGATCTGAGTTATGAGGTCCTTCCAAATATGAAGTTTCATGAAGATCCGATCACTCCTTCGTAAGTTAAAATACGCCATTTTTTCTAATTTTTCAGGATAAATCCCCCCCCCCAAATAGAGCAGATCCGTTCCAATTATGTAAATCACGTATCTGAGACTTATGCTTATATTTCCCACCAAGTTTCATCCCGATTCCTTAAATCTAAGCGTTTTCCATCATTTTAGGTTCCCCCACCCCGAATTTCACCCAATGTCACCAGATCCGGTCGAGAGTTAAAATAAGAGCTTTGAGACACGATATCCTTCTAAATATCAAATTTCATTGAGATCCGATCACCCGTTCGTAAGTTAAAAATACCTCATTTTTTCTAACTTTTCAGAGTTAACCCCCAAACTACCCCAAAGAGAGCGGATCCATTCCGGTTATGTCAATCATGTATCAAGGACTTGTGCATATTTTTCCCACCAAGTTTCATCCCGATCCCTCCACTCTGAGTGTTTTCCAAGTTTTCGGTTTCCCCCTCCCAACTCCCCCCAATATCACCAGATCCGGTAGGATTTAAAATAAGAGCTCCGAGACACGATATCCTTCTAAATATCAAATTTCATTGAGATCCGATCACCTGTTCGTAAGTTAAAAATACCCCATTTTTTCTAATTTTTCAGAATTAACCCCTCCCCCCTCTCCAACTACCCCAAAGAGAGCAGATCCGGTCCGGTTATGTCAGTCACGTATCCTAGACAGGTTTTTATTCTTCCCATCCAGTTTCATCCTGATCTCCCCGCTTTAAGTATTTTCTAAGATTTCCGGTTCCCCCCAACTGCCCCCCCCCCAATTACGCTGGATCTCGTTGAGATTTAAAATAAGAGATCTGAGTTATGAGGTCCTTCCAAATATGAAGTTTCATGAAGATCCGATCACTCCTTCGTAAGTTAAAATACGCCATTTTTTCTAATTTTTCAGGATAAATCCCCCCCCCCAAATAGAGCAGATCCGTTCCAATTATGTAAATCACGTATCTGAGACTTCCGCTTATTTTTCCCACCAAGTTTCATCCCGGTTCTTTAAATCTAAGCGTTTTCCATCATTTTAGGTTCTCCCGCCCCAAATTTCACCCAATTTCACCAGATCCGGTCGAGACTTAAAATAAGAGCTTTGAGACACGATATCCTTCTAAATATCAAATTTCATTGAGATCCGATCACCCGTTCGTAAGTTAAAAATACCTCTTTTTTTCTAACTTTTCAGCAGTTAACCCCCAAACTACCCCAAAGAGAGCGGATCCATTCCGGTTATGTCAATCATGTATTAAGGACTTGTGCTTATTTTTCCCACCAAGTTTCATCCCGATCCCTCCACTCTGAGTGTTTTCCAAGTTTTCGGTTTCCCCCTCCCAACTCCCCCCAATATCACCAGATCCGGTCGGATTTAAAATAAGAACTCCGAGACACGATATCCTTCTAAATATCAAATTTCATTGAGATCCGATCACCTGTTCGTAAGTTAAAAATACCCCATTTTTTCTAATTTTTCAGAATTAACCCCTCCCCCCTCTCCAACTACCCCAAAGAGAGCAGATCCGGTCCGGTTATGTCAGTCACGTATCCTAGACAGGTTTTTATTCTTCCCATCCAGTTTCATCCTGATCTCCCCGCTTTAAGTATTTTCTAAGATTTCTGGTTCCCCCCTACTACCCCCCCCCCAATTACGCTGGATCTCGTTGAGATTTAAAATAAGAGATCTGAGTTATGAGGTCCTTCCAAATATTAAGTTTCATGAAGATCCGATCACTCCTTCGTAAGTTAAAATACGCCATTTTTTCTAATTTTTCAGGATAAATCCCCCCCCCCAATAGAGCAGATCCGTTCCAATTATGTAAATCACGTATCTGAGACTTCTGCTTATTTTTCCCACCAAGTTTCATCCCGATTCCTTAAATCTAAGTGTTTTCCATCATTTTAGGTTCCCCCACCCCAAATTTCACCCAATGTCACCAGATCCGGTCGAGACTTAAAATAAGAGCTTTGAGACACGATATCTTTCTAAATATCAAATTTCATTGAGATCCGATCACCCGTTCGTAAGTTAAAAATACCTCATTTTTCTAATTTTTAAGAATTAACCCCTCCCCCCCCCCAACTACCCCAGAGAGAGCGGATCCGTTCCAGTTATGTCAATCATGTATCTAGGACTTGTGCTTACTTTTCCAACCAAGTTTCATCCCGATAAATCCCCCCCCCCCAATAGAGCAGATCCGTTCCAATTATGTAAATCACGTATCTGAGACTTCTGCTTATTTTTCCCACCAAGTTTCATCCCGATTCCTTAAATCTAAGCGTTTTCCATCATTTTAGGTTCCCCCACCCCAAATTTCACCCAATGTCACCAGATCCGGTCGAGACTTAAAATAAGAGCTTTGAGACACGATATCCTTCTAAATATCAAATTTCATTGAGATCCGATCACCCGTTCGTAAGTTAAAAATACCTCATTTTTCTAATTTTTAAGAATTAACCCCCCCCCCCAACTACCCCAGAGAGAGCGGATCCGTTCCAGTTATGTCAATCATGTATCTAGGACTTGTGCTTATTTTTCCAACCAAGTTTCATCCCAATCCCTCCACACTAAGTGTTTTCTCAGTTTTAGGTTTCCCCCTCCCAACTCCCCCCCCCAATGTCACCAGATCTTGTGGGATATAAAATAAGAGCTCTGAGACACGATATCCTTCTAAATGTCAAATTTCATTGAGATCCGACCACCCGTTCGTAAGTTAAAAATACCTCATTTTTTCTAATTTTGTTGAGGATGACGTAATCTCACGTGACTTGTTACAGCTCAACGCCCGTTAGTCAAGTGGGGAAGTCCCAGTTGTAACTAAGGATAGCGCAAACATGGGTGTTACGTAGTACTTTGAGAAGTTTTTTCCTCAAGAATTTTTTCTTCAAAATATTTCTTTTCTTCAAGATTTCTTTTTCTTCAAGATTTTTTTCGATATTTCTTTTTTTCTTCAAGACATTTTCTTCAAGATTTTTTCGCTCGGGAAACTTTTATAATGCGTCATCAAAGATGTTTGTCCGCTATAGGAATCGAACTTAAGACCAGACCATTTCGACGACATACACTAGGTGTAATTGATTTTCTTCAAGATAAAGGTGGTTGTTATGTTGTAGAAGTTTCTTTACCTATGTTGAGGATGACATAATCTCACGTGCTTGTTATAGCTCAACGCCCGTTAGTCAAGTGGGGAAGCCCCAGTTGTAACTAAGGATAGCGCAAACGTGGTCGATACCTAATACTTTGAGATATTTCTTTCCTCAAGAATTTTTTTCTTCGAAATATTTCTTTTCTTCAAGATTTTTTTTTCGATATTTCTTTTTTTCAAGATTTCGTTTTCTTTTTTCTTCAAGATTTTTTTCTTCGAGACATTTTCTTAAAAAAAATTTCGATCGGGACACTTTTATAATGCATCATCAAAGATTTTTGTCCGCTATAGGAATCAAACGTAAGACCAGATTTTTTTCCCAAGAGAAAGATGCCTTTAGTACCTGTAACAGCAAATTATTCCTAATGTTATATTCGGAGAAACAAATTCTATGCGATAAGCTGTTTCCCCGCTCGGCAAATTCTTTGCGCAATTTCTAAATTGAAAAAGCAATGGATCGCGTATTTTATATCCATTCTCCCCGAGATCGCGCTAGAATCCAACATTGTTATTGTTAATTCATCGATTATGCCAACCAGGTTATTACATTGTTATTAATTTTCAAACATGAGCTAGACAAGACTCTGTTTTGATTTTCAAAGAGCTTTGAAAGAGAAAAACATTTAATGTACATACAAATTCTATTGATAAACAAAGTTACAAACATTATTAAACAACACTTTTCTTAGGGCACTGAAATCAATATTATACAGCTAGGCAAGGGTTGATTTTCCACTCTTCAATGTTGAGAAATTCACTGTAAGTATATCCAAAACATCAAAAATATAATACTATATGAAAACCGTCAATAAATCTTGTACTCGGGCTCTAATTTGGTCTTAGAAACCTCTTAATCCGACGAGAAAAGTATAAATCATATAATGTATTCAGCATTTTAGTGGATAAACAATTTCCTTATTCACTTAAGCTAGTAGTTTTATAAATTTTCTTCTGTAAAATTAAAGCCTTCCAAAACCTAAAGAAATCACCTTCTAAAACAGAACAACCCCCTCCTTGCATTCTAGATATGACTCTTAAGTTTTAACATCGCTCTTTACATTTAGCAAAACATTTGATCTATTTCAATATCTTTTCGTCTTTAATATTATATATCCTTATTGTTTAAAACGAACATAGAATTTAATACATTTTCTTGAATGGACTTTCTCCTTATTTCAAGTGATTTTCAAGAAGTTGGCTGCCAGAAGCATTCGTGGCACCCGTCATCATGACTTAACAATTTTCTGACATTTGAATAGTACGACAGATATGTTTAATTTATATTCTGGGAACATAATAGTTCACTGTTACAATGTGATATTCCAAGGCTTTTCAGGACACAGTGGAACTCAATGGCTGGCTCGTGGCACCCTCTGGCGCACATTATCACATCTAAAGCATTTCCAGACAAAAACATTTTCCTACAAAAACAACCGTATACACTAGAATTAATTTTCCAAACTCAAAAAAAAAAATCCCAATAATGTTTCTTCTGATGACTCGTGGAAATTGATGCCATCGAAGCACAATTTGGACACCCAAGATATCTATGTAGCACCCGTAATCATCACTTAAGAGTCTTCTGACATTTGAATAGCCTGATAAATATTTTTATTTGAATAGTGGAAATATACCATTTCATTGTTAGAAAGTGATATTCCTAGGCAGTTCACGCCATCACGGGAGACTACAACTGGTTTGTGGCATCTACTGGCATACATTATCATTCCTAATGTATTTTCAGACATTTTCGTGATACAATTATTTTTTCTAACGTCAATGGTTTGTGGAAGCGGTGATTTGTATATTTTCCAAGATTTTCAAACATCAACATACTTCATGCACCACCGTTGCAATATGTGAATGCCCTGTAGCATCCTGTGGCACATATTATCTATCCTAAGGCATTTTCCTACAAAAATAACCGTATAAGCTAAAATTGGCCAATCTTTTTAATTCAACAGCAGGATTTTCCATTTCAATGCCTGACTCGTAGGACTTTCTGGCACACATTACCATTTCTAAAGCATTTTGAGCGATTTTCCTACAAAAAAAATGTATACACTAAAATCGACCGTTTAAACTTAAACTTTCCCTTGAGAAAATTCCCAAGGGTCCACCGACCCCAGTTCCACTTCTGACATCGTTTCCGTCACTTTTGCCTAAAATTTCACAGCTCCGGTTCCGTCAGTTCTGTATCCCCACTTCTGCCCTCAAACTCCACAGCTCCGATTCCAACAATTCCGCTCCGAGTTCTGCTGATTCCAGGATTTTGTATGTTGATAAACCGTCGATGGTACTAGTGACGTTTGCGGGTGCTTTGTTTTTCATAAATTCATCTTTATGTTCCTTTGTTATATTTTCTACCACTGTCCTTTTTATTTTACTTGCGATTTCACTGTCTATTTTAACATTATTTTAAATAGATTGCAGATTTGGCACATAGATAAGATATGGCTTAAGATATTGATGCTTTATTGGGCTTATCTTCTTCTTGTCTTCTTTGAAAGGTAATACCGGAAAGATGTCGATATGATCTATCAATAGGTAGCGTGTTACCAGCAGCACAAGCAAGAAGTTGACCTTTGTCATAAACTAAAAGATTTATGTTTGCATTTTCTTTGAGCTCTATCAAATCTAGAATTTTTACTTTGGTATTTCCACCATTAGTGTTTTGAATTTCGTCGGTACACCGAAGGAATTTTAACTCCTCACTATCCTTACAACGCGCGCATACATTCGCAATAAGACACCCATTAGTGCTTCATATTGTTTCATAGTTGAAATATTTCTCTTTGTCAGCATTCAATGTTACGATAACTTTATCATGGACACAAACTTTCTTGAAATATTTCATCTTCACATTTTAAAACAAGATGTCAGTGTTTGTCCTTCCGGTGTATTAGTAATACTTTTTGAAAAAAAAAACATAGAATAAATTAGCTATTTTCGATGACCAGCGATAGATTGCCACAGTGGTAGCCGCATACAAAATCCCATAGTAGGTGGAGCTTGGGGTCGAATTGGAACTTTTTACTCGGGGTGAAGAAGTGGGGGATCCAGAATTGATGGAACCGGAGCTGTGGAACTGGAGGCAGAAGTGACGAAAACGGTGTCAGAACTGGAACTGGGGCCGGTGGAACCGTGATGATTTTCCTTAAGTCTAAACGATCATTTTTTGTATACTATTATTTTTATAGGAAAACGTCTAAAAATGCTTTAGAAAAGGTAATTTGTGTCAGAGGGTGCTAAGAGCCAGGCATTGAAATGGAAAGTCCCGCTGTTCAAATAAAAAGAATGGCAAATTTTAGTTTGCCGGGTTCTTTTTGTAGGAAAATCCCTTAGGAATGATAATGTGCGCCTCAGGGTGTCACAGGGCATTTAAATATTGCCACAAAGGGGCATGAAGTTTTTGATGTTTGAAAATTTAAGACAATATGCAAATAACCGCTTCCACAAACCTATAGAGTTAGAAAAGTTATTTTCATCACGAAAACGTCTGAAAATGCATTAGGAATGATAATGTGCTCCAGAAGTGATAATGACGGGTTTCACATGGATGCCTCGAGTCCAGAAGAAACGCTATTGGGGAAATTCCTTTAAGTTTAGACAACATATTCTCGTGAATACAGTTATTTTTGGAGGAAAATTTCTGAAAACGCTTTAGGTGTGATAATGTGCGCCAGAAAGTGCCACGAGCCAGCCATTGAGTGCCACGGTGACGTGAGCTGCCTTGGGTCATTACGTTCTGACAATCAAATAGTATATTCCCACTATTCAAACGAAAAATATCTATCGGACTATTCAAACGTCAGAAAACACTTAAGTGATGATGACAGCTGCCATATGGATGCCTCGGGTGGCCAACTATTGGGAAATCAATTTAAATAGGGAGAAAGTTCATTCGACAAAATGTTTCAAGTTCTATTTCCCTTTTAAACAATAATTAAATATAAAATTAAAGAAGAAAAGATATTGAAGTAGATTTAATGTTTTCTTAAAGGCAAGAAGCGATGTTAGCCATATCTTAAATACAATGAGGGGGTTTCTCTGTTTTTAGAAGATGATTTCTGTTTGTTTTAGAAGGTTTTAATTTACAGTGGTAAATGTATGAAACCACTGATTGAAGGGAATAAGGAAAAGGTTCATTCAAGAAATTGTTGAGTACATTGTGTGGTTTATACTCGTTCTCGTTGGATTACACGGTTTTCTCAGACCAAATTGGAAAGCGAGTACAAGATTAATTGATTAAAAGCAATGGTTTTCATGCAGTATTATATTTTTGATTTTGTATATATATTTACGGCAAATTTATCAGCATTTATGTAGACAATCCTTGATTTAGCGGCTTTATATTGGAAAACAACTCTTTCCTAGTTGCATAATATTGATGTCCTGCCCTAAGAATAATGTGTTTCAATAATGTTCGTAAATTTGTTTATTAATAAGACTTATGTGTACAATAAAAAGTCTTTGTCTTACGAAGCCATTTTGAGAATCTAAAGAGAGTCTTTTCTAGCTCACTTTAGAAAATTAATAAAAATATAACAGCCAGATGGGCCAAATAGATGAATACACGATAAAAATGTTGGATTCTAGCGTGCTCTCGGGGAGAATGGATATAAAAAAAACACCCTAAGAATAATGTGTTTCAACAATTTTTGTAAATTTGTTTATTAATAAAACTTCTTTGTACAATAAAAAGTCTTTGTCTTACAAAGCCATTTGAGAATCAAAACAGAGTCTTGTCTAGCTCACTTTAGAAAATTAATAAAAATGTAACATCCAGGTGGGCCTAATAGATGAATAAACGATAACAATGTTGGATTTTTTTACAATAACAATTGTTGAATTAGGAAAGGGGTATGTGAGTGTTCAAAAAGGTTTAAGGTATTAAGATGAAACTTTCAGGAAATGTTGAGGAGGATCTTGAACAAAATCAAAGCTTACTATGTCCACGCTGGTTGTCAAAAAAGACGTATCAGTAATATCTTAGGAATGGCTGAGAGTATTTAGTTGAAACTTTTGGGGTATGTTAAAATTGATGTTGAAATTGATTAAAGGGAAACCGGTACCCTCAAGCCCTTTTTAAAAGCACGCCCCCTTAATGTTGATTGAGATTTTGTGATATTAATTCTGTTCCAAATAGTTGAAAAGGCTAATAACTATGCCTCTCAGGAGCCACGGCCTCTTACACGCTCCTGGGCAAGGGTTGTAAATAAAACAGTTCCTCCATTGTTTACATGCAGGATTTATCATCAGAAAAGGTGGAATTCTTGATCCTGTTTGTGCCCAAAAAGGATTAGGATGTTAAGTTTAGACTCCAGGGATTATTTAGGGGGATGCTGAACTAAATCACAAGAAACTATGCACATCCAGGCTGTATCTGCAATATCTTAGGAACAGCTAAAGATGTTAGAAACTTTCAGGGCTACAACTTCTCTTACTGCTGTAAATTCAGCTCTGACCACGTGCGGCTACGGCAACTGTAAGCGCGACTGCTTGCAACTGTGACTACTTGCGATTGCGAATAGTTGTGACTGTGGCTGCCACCCCTTAGGACTGTTGCTACTTGTGACTAACTATGACCGCGATTGCCACAACTTTAGACTGCAACTACACGTGACTGCGACTACTTGTGACCACGTATGCAACTACTGGCAAATACTGCTACTTCTACTACTACTACTATTACTCCCATTGGGACTGCGAATGTGACGGTCAATGCTGCTTCTACTACCGTTATTTCTGCTACCACATCTTATTTTCAATGGAGACTTAATTTACTCACAAAAAATAACAAAAAAAGCATAATTCTCAGTAACCTGGGCTTGTATTGCCACTCCAAATAAAAGACATTAATTTTCATCAGTACATTCGGGATCCCAATTCACAACAAAACAAAAAAATATATAAAACACATAGAACAACTTGAGAGAGATAAAAAAAAATGACAATTCATTTTTTGACATTTCAACCTTTCAACACTGTCCCTAATAGAAAATGGCATCTGATATCACAGCACCAGAAGAATATGAGGAGCAGAGAAAGCAGACCTCGCAAACACTCTAATCGGCCTTCTATACATACCAACCTGTCTCATTTGATGCCCATGAACATCATCAGCCGTCTCAAACATATGACAAAGACATATTGGAGCAATATTATTAATACTATCATACATTAGTTGAATCTTATAAAATAAGCTAAAGAAAAATATAATAGATGTAAAAGTTTCTCCCGAAACTGATACTTAGATTCCTTATCATACCTATATTCCTTGCCTTGTTTCGACGATATATACTGTACATGCTCTGGAAAAACATTATGTTTCATCAATTATTACACATAGGTATTTCACTGATTTTTGTCGTCTTGTTTTCAAGTCTCCTACTGTAAGCTCTTGCAACCAGGGGTAATATGAAGTCAATCTTACCCAGACAACGAATCCCGATTTGCTGTGATTTACTTTCAGCTTATTTAGTCTTAGCCATTTCTCGCTTTTTCCATATCATTAATGAGTGTCCTCAAAAACTGAGCTTCGGTGCGCTTCGCAGCTGAAAAATGTGTATTATCAGCAAACAGTACAAGAGATTTCCTAGGTTTATTTGTTTTGTCTGCATTCCCAACATTCGTTGTCAAATCGCAGATTGCTTGGTGGGTATCACTAATAAATACTGAGAAGAAAAGAGGGCCGAGAGGGGAGAGGCCCCTGGGAGAACAACACAACGAAAATGGTAATTGGTTGATTTCATATCATTAAGTTGCACATACATAGATCGGTGACTCAAATATGATTAAATAATTTTCAGCGCATTTCCTCTAATACCACAGTTATCCAACTTTTTCTGAAGAATCACATGGTCCATTGTGTCGAACACCTTCAAAATGTCTAGGAGTATAGTCAGCAGTTTCAACTTCCCATCCAAAGCACCATTAGTCATAGATGTTAAATACTGAACTGCATGCCCATAGAGTATCCTTTTCTGAAACCAAGTTAGTTTGAATAAAAGAAATCTTTCCGCTCCAAGAACTCAGCCACTCGCTTATATAATATTTTTTCAAAAATTCGAGCCAGAATTGGGAGTAGCGAAATAGGTTCATAATCGCTGAACTCTTCTCGGTCATTACATTTATGCAATGCCACTACTCTGGCATGTTTAAAATGATCGGAAAATTCACCTTCTTAGAGAAAACCATTCACTAAATTAATGTGACACGGTAATATCACGGGTAAAACTTACTTCACTACTTTCAGGGACCACATATTCGCTCCAGCAGCTCTATTTCGCTTTTCACTCACAATTTCTGTCACATCCTGCTGACTAGTTTTCCAAAGAAAAAGGCTGGTATCACTAGGGTCATGCAACTACTGCTCAATGATCCATCTTTTGGCTTGTCTGCTACTACTTCTGCTACTAATACAGCCACTACTACTATTACCACTACTACTACTACTACTACTGCTACTATTATAACTACTACTCCTACAACTATTATTGCTGCTACTTCTACTACTACTACTGTTAAGCCAAATCAATATAGTTTAAATGCATCCAGGTTGCCAAAAGGGCTTATCTTTAATAACTAAGCAATGACTAAGGTTATTAAGTTCGAAATTTCATGGAATGCTGACAAGTGTGCTGAACTAAATTGAAATACTCCATATGCATCGAGTTGCTCGAAAGGGCGTATCTACAATATCTTAGGAGCACCTAGTGACATTAAGTTAAGGCTTTGAGGAATATTGAGGTAAAATTTGAACTCAATGAAAAGACATTATGTGCATGTCAGAATGACGCCCTTTCCACACCTCACCAAATCAACCCTCACGTCAAAAGCCACAAATAAAAGAGTTTAAAGAGTAAGAAATAAAGAGAGCTGAGTGATGCATCTGATATATATTTATTCTCTTACTCCATTTTCATTCATGTGCAATCTTTTGAGCATTCTCCCAGTAGTATCTTTTCAAGTTTATTATCTAGAAGTTGTTGTTGAATCAAAAAACAGATATTAGAGTGGCGAAACCCTATATAGGCCAGTGTATTCTCCTGATGAGCCCTTATGTTGGGTGTTGCCTCTGAATTATTTGTCTATATTATTTTTTCTATTGTTTGGTAAATGACGACTTATACTTATTGACGACATGACTGCCTGTCCATGGATTATTCTTTATGGTTGATTGTGTGTGGCTATGCTGTTTGACCTATGTGATTGTATGGATGAGTAGGGTTAAGGCCTCATTCAAGTGCTGGTCTATATTAATCACTAATTTAGGAAAACATTCTTCCTTTTCTCCTTCTGTCTCTCTTTTTCTTTTTTTTGTGTTTGTGCTGTTGCATTGGTGATTTCTCTTTTCATGATATTAATTTTATGAGAAAACTTTCAGAGAAAGAAGTTTTTTAAAGAAAAGTAAAGAGTAGTATTAAAACTTAAGACAAGCAGAAACAGTCCTGAAATAATTAAAACTTAAAACGGCCAGAAAATATTCTCACAGAATAAATGAACCCCAAAACAAACAGAAAAAACCAAATAGACACATCAAAAACAAAGAAAGCAGACACTGATACAGATTGGGCCATCTGATCCAGATTAAAAAATCTTGGATCTTGAGTTGCTGAGATTTCCAGGAATTAATATCATTATACATTAAGCATTCAGTTTATTTTCTTTAGTATTTTTCATTCATCTTCATTATTATAGTTATTTCTTCTTTTTTTTCGTCCATATTTTGAAAACAAAATGCACGGTTCAGAAAACAAATAGTTTTCACTAATTCACAAATGACGCAATAGACTTTAGAAGGTTTATAGATAGGCATAGGTGGTGGGTGGGGGCAGTAGCCAAAATCCTGGATGAGTAATTTTTGTTCGTTTTAAGTTTGATCTCAGTCCTCAATTGAAGTTTTCCTCGTTTTAGGATTTAATTATTCATCTAAATCAGTAACTGTTATCTTTGTTTTGAATAAAATTTTCATTTATAAAAAAACTACAACAATAACGTGAATTGATAGTTATTATGTGGGTAAGGGGCGTCAATTTACGAAAGTGTAGGTGGAAGGGAGAATCTTCATCAATTTCTTTTTATAAAGATGCGGGAAAGCGTTTTTCGAAATGTAAGGGAGAGGACAATTAAATTATTTTTCAATCTTCAATTGCTGCCCCTGATGTAGATTGGAATTAGAAATACCTTTTGTTTTTGCTTGGATTTACCTTTTTTAGGTTGAGTATAGAGGTTTGACTGGTCCTATTCAATTCAAGGAAGGACAAAGGGTTAATTTCAAATTAGATCTTCTTAAACTGAAAGCTCATGAATTTGTTAAAGTTGGAGAATGGACACTAGACAATGGGATTAACATTACTGATCACACAGCACTGTATGATCATGGAAACATGAATGTCACGCTGGTCGTGACAACAAATCAGGTAACAATTTTTTTCCTCGTTATGTCTATGTCATTTCTTTCTTATCTCAGGTGCTTCCAGATTAAGACAAACTATTTCTTTTTATTGAGAGGCATTTCTATTGAGAGAGGCATTTTTTATTGAGAGGCAATATTTCTTTTAGAGGCATTACGTCTTCTTTATTTTACGACTTCTTTATCTGCTCCAGCAATCTGATATTTTCAATGCGGATTAAAAAAAGATTGTAATGTAAAAAAGTTGCTCAACTTGTGGGGTATTGCTACAGCTTCCTTTTTTATCATGATCAGCAGTTCCTAGCTTGGTAAAGGTAAGACATATAAATTCAAAAAATTCAGTAATGGGGAACGAAAAATGGGGAAGAATAGTTTTTTTCTGAGGTTTGAAGTACCTCATAATTTTCCAAAACAGATAGAAACCTTTTTTCTAGACTGTTGAATAATATATCCGACTTTCATGTGAGCGGACGGGAGGGGATTTTTGGATTCTGGCTATGCAAGTATAACCGAGCAGGAAACCCTGTCTTAACCAAGCTTGATAGAAAGTAAAGCTATGTTCTTTGATTCTTAAGATGCAACCTGACCTGTGTCTAGGGCGCGGAGGGAGGGTCTAATAAGTTTTCATCATGCAATATAACAGAAAGGATACCCAAATCCTTACCAAATATGCTTGGAAATAAGAATGGGTGTGCCCTAACTGCACTATTTAGAGGACCTAGCTTGTCCTATTTTTTGTTGGACAAGTTGGGTGCTTAGATTCTTGTTATTAGAAAGTTAAGCAAAACAAATGATCAGACCTCAGTCAAGCTTTGTTGGAAACATGAGTAGGCTAGACGTCCAGATTAGAAACTTTGGGTGTCTAGACACTAGTCATCTTCTGCATTGGGGAGGGGGATCCCTAAGTGTATCTTTAGGATGTTCCTAATGAAAAAGAAAAAAATCATTGTAGATTTCGATCGAACTTCGTGTGAAAATAACACACACGAATTCGATCGAACTTCGTGTTAAGGGCATAGTTGCGGTAAAAGTTGTACCCTAGTACAGGAGAGCCTAAAGTAACCAAAATCTTAGATACGTTAAAAAAAACATCTCATAAGAAAAAATTGCTGTCAATGCTGGTTAAGGAAAGATAGCTATTATTTAAATTAATAGTAAGAGTTTATTTTGGGAGAAATTTCTGGGAACTTTTAAAAGAACCTAAAAACGCTAATAAGTGTCCCTTTTTCTGTTTTATTTCTTCAGTACTGTTAGAGCACTATGATATCGTAGGGAGGTGTTTAATATTATTTGAAATCTAATATTCACATTTAAACGCTTTTTATAATTTCCTCGTGGAATAACACCATCAGAAAATGCCATATGGCACCAAAATCCAATTTTAGTGTCATTTCTGGAGTGTAAACAACACCATCTCATCTTCTTGAAACCATGTTCATCTTGAAACCATAAAAGGTCGACCACTGAAACCTCCACGATCAAAATTTTCATCCTGGTATTTAAAATCTTATTTTTGAATACTCCCCTACTCACCTGTATAAGTGGAAAGCAAAAACAAAGTTTTGAGATAAAAATTACCAAGTAAAAGAGATTCATCCAAATAGAAAGCTGAATCATTAATGATAAAAGCTATTTATTTTTATTTCAAGACTAAATTTAATTACATTACAAATTCTTAAAAATTACATAAAAGTTTTTGATACCAAACATGTTTTGTTTTTCTTTGTCTTTTTCCCCAGCCCTAGTCGACCACTGGAACATCCTAAGGGCACCCAAATAGATAACCTTCTGAGGTTCTCGAAATTAGTGTTTTATTTCTCCCATCTTATAAAGGTGTGTAGCAAGTGGTGGTTGGTTTGATGTTACGAAGCCCACTTCACCTGAAATTTCCAAATAAAGATACGATTAGTTCACTATTCAAACCTGCTTACAAGTGTAATAATCACTACTGTCAAAATATCTTTTTATATTTTTTTTAATAGTAACTTTGAGCCTGTAAAGCTTTGTTTTCTTCCCAGTAGCTCTCAATTTTTCTTCAAAATCTTTCTTACTTTTGTGTATTCCTAGACCAGAGACTACATCCTATCAGAATAAAAGCTATTTCTAACCTTAGAGCTGAGGCCCAAATTCAACGACCCTCCCTCTCCCCTTTCACACATTTAAAAAAATATATAATATTGGACCAAGAATTGGAAAAAAAATCAAAATCTGGTTACTTAAATGGAAACTGGGTGAAGTAGTACTTGAATTGAGCAGTTATTTTCTTTGCAATGTGCGAAAAGATACACGCAAGATGCATCCTGAAAGGGAAGCGTTTTCATTGGCTGCCATTAGTTGAAATTGCGACTCTGCTTGTTCATTGTTTTTGGTCCAAATTAATTCAGCTTTCCCAAAATTGGGTTGAATTCGTTGAAAAAGACTTAATTTAGATATGGGTGAGTTACACAAGGGCAAAATCAAAAGAGGGTTTATTTAAACATGGGTCCAGTTGAAACATTGGTTTAGTTAAGGGGGGTTGAGATGTACGAAGGCTCAGTCAAGGGCTAGGTTACATACGGTTGAGACACAGCTGGGATTAGGTGCACTGGGCCCAGTTAAACCAGAGTTCAGCTGCACAAAAGCTAAGTCAAATAGGTCTGAGGTACACGTGTGTTGAGTTGCATAGGGGTCTAGTTGCACGAGGGTTCAGTTAAATAGAGCTGAGTTGCACATGAGTAAAGTTAAATGGGAATTCGGTTGCATGAGGATTCAGTTGAATCGGGTTGACCAGCACGGAAGCTCAGTTACTTGTGTTCATTTGCACCCACACCCCTTTTGTACAATGTAAAACATCATTGCAATACTATTATGTTTTTGGGCTCTTGAATGCATTTGGTAGCAATGTTCGAAGGAAAAGGGATTTTAAAAAAGACTTTGAAGTAAAATCAGCCGAGAGATGCACGTCCTGCCCATAACTCATCAAAATGTTGTAATGCCCCACCTGTGGTGCATGTGGCCCTCGTTGGGAATCACAGCTCTAAGCACCCTAATCTACATATTCTTTAGTTTTGCATCGACAGAAATACAAAAAAAAACAAGAAGCAAAAATTTTTCAAAAAAAAATGTTTGGATTGTCTTCACTATCAATGTATAGATCTTTTGTGAGGAATATATTTTGTTTAAGCAGTATAGTATGTGTATATTTGTGCATTTTCTTGTGTAACCTTGCACCAAAATGATATGTATATTAAATATATTAAACTACTATGAAAATATGACACTTTATACTATTTTTCCTCCCTGCAATGCAAGGAAGTACCGTATATCTTTATGCATCACGGAAAGAACTATACAGGAAATAATCGTTTCTACGGATTCTGTGTCGAGTTACTTGACGAAATAGCTAAACTTGTAGGATTTTCTTACATTTTGGAGCTAAATCCAGACGGTGTTTATGGTGTAGCTCATCCAGTCACTGGAGAATGGAATGGAATTGTTAAGCAGTTGATGAATCATGTAAGCAATTTGGTTGGAGTGGCTATTTTTAGTAAAAATGAACCTGTGTGTGAAACTCACTGCTTATTGTATGCGTAGACTTCGTATCTTCAATGAACTTAATAATTTTGTGACTGTATGTATTCCTATTAGTTTTTATCAGCTTACCTTTGCTAGAACAAAGTAGACATTCGGGCTGATTATTTGCTATTTGTATAGACAGGTCGTCAGACAGCGATATTGGCAGAATGTATTCTTTTCACCTAGGCACTTTGGAGAGAAGGAGTTTTTGTAGAAACTTCGGAAGGAGTTCATTCGATTGTATATTGAAAGTTATGCTGCACTCTTTAAGAGTCAATATATATATATATATATATATATATATATATATATATATATATATATATATATATATATATATATATATATATATAATGAAAAAAGAAATCACCAATACAACAGCACAAACACATAAAAAAAAAGACAGAAGGAGAAAAGGAAGACTGTTTTCCTACATTAGTAATTAATATAGATCAGTACTTGAATGAGGCCTTAACCTTACTCATCCATACAATCACATAGGTCAAACAGCATAGCTATACACAATCAACCATAAAGAATAATCCATGGACAGGCAGTCGTGTCGTAAGTAAGTATAAGTCGTCATTTACCAAATATGAAAAAAAGACAAATAAATCAGAGGCAACAACCTAACACAAGGGCTCATCAGGAGAATACAAACTTGCCTATAGGGTTTCGGCACTTTAAATTTTCTACCCAGGCAAGTGGCGTGCCTACCATAAGTTCTCTATGGTATCCCCGTGCTAGGTATCACCACCAAAATATATGCCTATGAAGAAACAAATGTAAAACAACCAAGTAACCCCAAAACAAACTTATCATAACTTGGTTCTGGCCATCGTATATTTATATTACGAATTCACAATCTATTTTTTACTAAATTTACTAAACAATTATTTTTAAAAAATTTCACTCTATCAAATTTTCTCTATTGATGAAAATGTGACCTTTTAAAAATCAATGACATGAATGCAAAATAAGATCATTCGAAAACAAGATGTATGCAAAATCCTCCGAAAATCCACTGTCTAATATTAGGGACACGCCAAACTCAGTAACAAAGAAAATCAAAATCAACCAAAGATTTTGCTAAGTATTTCAAGATAATTCTTTCGGTATTTATTTAAAAGCTCGTTATAATGAAAACTAATTTTTTTTAAATTGCCAAGTTAAATTATTTGCAGAAAAACCTCTTAAAACCAATTTTTGGCTTAAAATTTTATATCTATTTTCAAAATCAATATAATTACTACAAATCTTTGCATATCTAAGTAACTGTGAGTAAAATGCCGAATATGTGATATTTGAGTGCATATTACTTTCAGGGAACGGGAAATTAATCACATCAAAATCGAAATCATCCATTTTATTATATATTTTAAAACCTAATTTATTATTATCAGAAATGTTAATATTCAAATCTAAGAAATGATCTTCTAGACCAGTGCCAGGACTAGGTTCAAGAGTAAGCTCTGATGGATATATATTTTTAGAAATATCAATAAATTCCTTACAATTTAAAACCAAAATATCGTTTAAATATATTTTATTATTTGACAAAATAGGTTTTAAATTATTTGGATTATTCTTATCCATCATATATTAATATTCTAGTTGACTTAAAAACAAGTCAGCTATAAATGGGCTGGCATTCCCCCCCCCCATGGGAATTCCCACGATTTGCTTGTACAGATTACCATTAAATCTTATATAAGTATTATATAAAATGAATTCTAATAAATCAAAAATCATATCTAAGCTGTAACATCTCGAGCTAACTTTAGTCTTAAAGCAGTTTGTCCGTATATATATATATATATATATATATATATATATATATATATATATATATATATATATATATATACTAGCTGTTGGGGTGGCGCTTCGCGCCACCCCAACACCTAGTTGGTGGGGGCGCTTCGCGCCCCCCCCAAGCCCCCCCGCGCGCGTAAGTCGTTACGCGCCATAATAGTTACGCGCCATTGTAGTTGTGTCCCTATGTCCCACCTGTGAATATAGATAGATATATATATATGGTTTTAACTACGTAAAACTTGCGAATATACAACATTCTTTGCTGTCCCATTGTCTTTGCATATAAATAGATTGTCAGGTTTACCGACTCTTGAACATGCAACATATAATGGTCCATGGGAAAACAATCTGTATTCAGATCTATACCTCATGATTCTAATGATTGCCCTTGAGCTTTGTTGATGGTGATTGCTAATCGACCATTCCCTGTCCCGGTGTCCCGGTCGTCATTTACATCCCCCTGTTTCCCCCGGTGTCCCCGTTGTAGTTGTGTCCCTGTGTCCGGTGTCCCCGTTGTAGTTGTGTCCCTGTGTCCCGGTCGTCATTTATATTCCCTGTGTCCCGGGTCCCGGTCGTCATTTGTATCCCGGTGTCCCGGTCTGTATATACATTCGTTTTTTAGTTTTGTTTTTCTCCTTTATTTTTTTCCTTTTTTTTTCTTTTTTAGCTTATTTAGATTTTTAGATTTTTTAGTTTTTTTATTAGTTTTTAGTTTTTTTTTCTTTTTAGTTTTTTTGTCCCGGTCGTCATTTATATCCCCCTGTTTCCCCCGGTGTCCCCGTTGTAGTTGTGTCCCTCTGTCCCGGTCGTCATTTATATTCCCTGTGTCCCGGTCGTCATTTGTATCCCGGTGTACCGGTCTGTATATACATTCGTTTTTTAGTTTTGTTTTTCTCCTTTATTTTTTTCCTTTTTTTTTCTTTTTTAGTTTATTTATATTTTTATATTTTTTAGTTTTTTTATTAGTTTTTAGTTTTTTTTTCTTTTTAGTTTTTTTGTAGTTTTTACCTTCTTTTTAGTTTTGTTAATTTTTTTTTTTACTTGTGTCCTGGTCGTCATTTATACTCCCTGTGTCCCGGTGCTTTGTTGATTGCTAATCGAACATTCCTTTTGTCCTGGTCGCTTTCTCTTTGAGTGTCGTTTTTTTGTAGTTTTTGCCTTTTTTTTAGTTTTTTTAGTTTTTTAGCTTTTTTATTAGTTTTTAGTTTTTTTTTGTAGTTTTTGCCTTTTTTTAGTTTTTTTAGTTTTTTAGCTTTTTTATTTTTTTTATTAGTTTTTAGTTTTTTTTGTAGTTTTTGCCTTTTTTTTCTCTGAGTGTCGTCATTTATTAGTTTTTTCCTTTTTTTTTTAGTTTTTTATTGGTTTTTACCTTTATTTTAGCTTATTTTTCAGTTTTTTCCTTTTTTTTAGTTTTTTTTTATTTTTTATTTTTTTTAGTTTTTTACCTTTTTTTAGTTTTTTTAGTTTTTTTAGTTTTTTAGCTTTTTTACTTTTTTTATTAGTTTTTAGTTTTTTTTTGTAGTTTTTGCCTTTTTTTAGTTTTTTCAGTTTTTTTTTTAGTTTTTTTTGTAGTTTTTGCCTTTTTTTAGTTTTTTTAGTTTTTTAGCTTTTTTATTTTTTTTATTAGTTTTTAGTTTTTTTGTAGTTTTTGCCTTTTTTAGTTTTTTCAGTTTTGACGTCACCTGATCCAGTTTTTTCAGGTGACGTCACCTGACACATCCATCCACACATCCACAGACAGACAGACAACTTATTTTTATATATATAGATATATATATATATATATATATATATATATATATATATATATATAATATATTCATTTTAAATTCTATATATTTTATTTTATATATATAATATATTCATTATACAATATATTCATTTTACACAATCGTTTCAACATTCAATTTTCGCAATGATTTCTAAGGAACCTAACAAAGGAAATTCTTTTGGAACAAGAATTGATAAAGAAGTTTATTTCTGGAGTTGATTTGACAGTTTGATTAGCGATTAGGACAATGCTGTATGTGACTTACTTAAATAGTATGTTAGGTAAATTGCAAAAAAAAACTATAAGAAATAAAATGTCATTATAAACTTATCAGAAGAAGTTATCAGAAGACACTCGGCACGGGGATATATATGTATATATATATATATATATATATATATATATATATATATATATATATATATATGTATGTATATATATATATATATATATATATATATATATATATATATATATATATATATATATACTAGCTGTTGGGGTGGCGCTTCGCGCCACCCCAACACCTAGTTGGTGGGGGCGCTTCGCGCCCCCTCCCAAGCCCCCCCGCGCGCGTAAGTCGTTACGCGCCATATTAGTTACGCGCCATTGTAGTTGTGTCCCTATGTCCCACCTGTGAATATAGATAGATATATATATAGATATATATATATATATATATATATATATATATATATATATATATATATATATATATATATATATATATGTGTGTTTTTAACTACGTAAAACTTGCGAATATACAACATTCTTTGCTGTCCCATTGTCTGTGCATATAAATAGATTGTCAGGTTTACCGACTCTTGAACATGCAACATATAATGGTCCATGGGAAAACAATCCGTATTCAGATCTATACCTCATGATTCTAATGATTGCCCTTGAGCTTTGTTGATGGTGATTGCTAATCGACCATTCCCTGAGTCGCCATCGTCATTTATATATCCCCCTGTGCACCCCGGCGTCCCCTTTGTAGTTATGTCCCTATGTCCCGGTCGTCATTTATATTCCCTGTGTCCCGGTCGTCATTTGTGTCCCGGTGTTCCAGTCTGTGATTTCTCTTTGAGTGTCCCGGGCGTCATTTATATTCCTTGTGTCCCGGTGTCCCGGTCGTCATTTATATCCCCCTGTGCCCCCCGGCGTCCCCATTGTAGTTGTGTCCCTGTGTCCCGGTCGTCATTTATATTCCCTGTGTCCCGGTCGTCATTTGTATCCCGGTGTCCCGGTCTGTATATACATTCGTTTTTTAGTTTTGTTTTTCTCCTTTATTTTTTTCCTTTTTTCTTTTTTTTCTTTTTTAGTTTATTTAGATTTTTAGATTTTTTAGTTTTTTTATTAGTTTTTAGTTTTTTTGTAGTTTTTACCATTTTTTTAGTTTTTTTAGTTTTTTTTTTTTTTACTTATGTCCTGGTCGTCATTTATACTCCCTGTGTCCCGGTCGTCATTTGTGTCTCGGTGCTTTGTTGATTGCTAATTTATATTATATTTATATTTATATTTTTTATATTTATTAATATTTTTTTAGTTTTCTTTTTCTCTTATTTTTCAGTTTTTTCCTTTTTTTTAGTTTTTTCTTTTTTAGTTTTTAGTTTTTTTTTGTTTTTTACCTTTTTTTAGTTTTTTTAGTTTTTTTAGTTTTTTAGCTTTTTTAGTTTTTTTATTAGTTTTTAGTTTTTTTTTTAGTTTTTGCCTTTTTTTAGTTTTTTCTTTTTTAATTTTTTGTTTTTTACCCTTTTTTTTCGTTTTTTTTTAGTTTTTTAGCTTTTTTAGTTTTTTTTTATTTTTTTCTTTTTAGTAGTTTTTACCTTTTTTGTTTTTTTTCTTCTTTTGTATTAGTGTGAAATAATTCAGACGTCATATGCGGACAAACACGACGTCACTCGACAGACAGACAGACAGACATAACCCACAAACAACTTATTTTTATATATATTTATTCATATTTTTTTAGTTTTCTTTTCCTCTTGTATTTTTCAGTTTTTTCCTTTTTTTTAGTTTTTTTCTTTTTTAGTTTTTAGTTTTTTTTAGTTTTTTACCTTTTTTTAGTTTTTTTTAGTTTTTTTAGTTTTTTAGCTTTTTTAGTTTTTTTATTAGTTTTTATTTTTTTTGTAGTTTTTGCCTTTTTTTATTTTTTTCAGTTTTTTTTTAGTTATTAGATTTTTACCTTTTTTTAGTTTTTTTTTAGTTTTTTAGCTTTTTTAGTTTTTTTTTCTTTTTAGTTTTTTTTGTAGTTTTTACCTTTTTTAGTTTTTTTCTTCTTTTGTATTAGTGTGAAATAATTCAGACGTCATATGCGGACAAACATGACGTCACCTGATCCACACACAGATCCACACACAGACAACTTATTTTTATATATATAGATATATATATATATATATACTAGCTGTTGGGGTGGCGCTTCGCGCCACCCCAACACCTAGTTGGTGGGGGCGCTTCGCGCCCCCCCCCAAGCCCCCCCGCGCGCGTAAGTCGTTACGCGCCATATTAGTTACGCGCCTTATTTTTTTTCTTTTTTAGTTTATTTAGATTTTTAGATTTTTTAGTTTTTTTATAAGTTTTTTTTTTTTTTCTTTTTAGTTTTTTTGTAGTTTTTACCTTTTTTTTAGTTTTTTTTAGTTTTTTTACTTATATCCTGGTCGTCATTTATACTCCCTGTGTCCCGGTCGTCATTTGTGTCCCGGTGCTTTGTTGATTGCTAATCGAACATTCCTTTGTAATTTCGTCAGTTGAAAACTTATGATGAAATAAATTTTTAATTTTTTCCCTTTTTTTGTTTTTAGTTTTTTTTTAATGGTTTTTACCTTTTTTTAGGTTTTTTAGTTTTTTTCTTTTTTCTTTTTAGTTTTTTTTGAAGTTTTTATCTTTTTAGTTTTTTTATTTTTATTTATATTTTTTTAGTTTTCTTTTTCTCCTTTATTTTTCAGTTTTTTCCTTTTTTTAGTTTTTTTTCTTTTTTAGTTCTTTTAGTTTTTACCTTTTTTAGTTTTTTTTAGTTTTTTAGCTTTTTTTATTTTTTTTTATTAGTTTTTAGTTTACAACAGCTAGTATTAGATTTTTAGATTTTTTAGTTTTTTTATTAGTTTTTAGTTTTTTTTCTTTTTAGTTTTTTTGTCCCGGTCGTCATTTATATCCCCCTGTTTCCCCCGGTGTCCCCGTTGTAGTTGTGTCCCTGTGTCCCGGTCGTCATTTATATTCCCTGTGTCCCGGTCGTCATTTGTATCCCGGTGTACCGGTCTGTATATACATTCGTTTTTTAGTTTTGTTTTTCTCCTTTATTTTTTTCCTTTTTTTTTCTTTTTTAGTTTATTTAGATTTTTAGATTTTTTAGTTTTTTTAGTTTTTTTAGTTTTTTTAGTTTTTTAGCTTTTTTACTTTTTTTTATTAGTTTTTAGTTTTTTTGTAGTTTTTGCCTTTTTTTAGTTTTTTTCAGTTTTTTTTTTAGTTTTTTATTGGTTTTTACCTTTATTTTAGCTTATTTTTCAGTTTTTTCCTTTTTTTTAGTTTTTTTAGTTTTTAGTTTTTTTAGTTTTTTACTTTTTTTAGTTTTTTTAGTTTTTTTAGTTTTTTAGCTTTTTTATTTTTTTTATTAGTTTTTAGTTTTTTTGTAGTTTTTGCCTTTTTTTTAGTTTTTTTAGTTTTTTAGCTTTTTTATTAGTTTTTAGTTTTTTTTGTAGTTTTTGCCTTTTTTTTAGTTTTTTTAGTTTTTTAGCTTTTTTATTTTTTTTATTAGTTTTTAGTTTTTTTTGTAGTTTTTGCCTTTTTTTAGTTTTTTCAGTTTTGACGTCACCTGATCCAGTTTTTTCAGGTGACGTCACCTGATCCACGATCCACAGATCCACAGACAACTTATTTTTATATATATAGATAGTTTTTTTTTTTTTACTTATGTCCTGGTCTTCTTTTAGTTTTTACCTTTTTTAGTTTTTTTTAGTTTTTTAGATGAAAATTTTTTTAGTTTTTTCCTTTTTTTCTTTTTAGTTTTTTATTGGTTTTTACCTTTATTTTAGCTTATTTTTCTGTTTTTTCCTTTTTTTTAGTTTTTTTTTTTTTTTTTTTTTTTTAGTTTTTTACCTTTTTTTAGTTTTTTTAGTTTTTTAGCTTTTTTACTTTTTTTATTAGTTTTTAGTTTTTTTTTGTAGTTTTTGCCTTTTTTTAGTTTTTTCAGTTTTTTTTTTAGTTTTTTATTGGTTTTTACCTTTATTTTAGCTTATTTTTCAGTTTTTTCCTTTTTTTTTTAGTTTTTTTTAGTTTTTAGTTTTTTTAGTTTTTTATCTTTTTTTAGTTTTTTTTAGTTTTTTATTTTTTTTATTAGTTTTTAGTTTTTTTTGTAGTTTTTGCCTTTTTTTAGTTTTTTTAGTTTTTTAGCTTTTTTATTAGTTTTTAGTTTTTTTTGTAGTTTTTTCCTTTTTTTAGTTTTTTTAGTTTTTTAGCTTTTTTATTTTTTTTATTAGTGTTTAGTTTTTTTTGTAGTTTTTGCCTTTTTTTAGTTTTTTCAGTTTTGACGTCACCTGATCCAGTTTTTTCAGGTGACGTCACCTGACCCATCCATCCACAGACAGACAACTTATTTATATATATATAGATATATATATATATATATATATATATATATATATATATATATATATAGTTGACATTTTGTTTCTTATCGTTTTTTTATTTATATAACTTATTATTTGTCATATTATTATTTTGTCCTAATCGTTAAGCAAAACAGTCAAATCAACTTCAGAAGTAATCTTCTTTATCAACTCTTGTTCCAAAAGAACTTCCTTTGCTAGGTTCCTTAGAAATCATTGCGTAAAATTGAATGGTGAAAGCTTGCCGAGAAACTCAATTTTCCTGAACGAATGAAGGAAAAAATAACATTCTCTTTTTGCCATCGAATTCTTAATTTATTTTGAAATTAGATTGCTGGAAACCAATAAAAACTTGATGAAATTTGACCAAAAGAAACGACTTATGCATTTGCACTCCAGGACTATTTTCGTAGGAAACAATTTATTTTTAATTTAGTTGCCGAAAAATTGTGTGAAATAACAGGATGTACCCCAATTACTGCAGGTGCGTTGCGAGTTAGAAAGATTTTTGGTAGTTTTAGGAATTCTATGACCCAAGGTCCCATAAACCAGCTCAGTAACAAGGAAAACGCAAAGATTAGAACACGCCATAATTTTTCCAGTCTAGGTAGGAAAAATTTTTCGATCGTAATGCTAATCGCGTGATCTTAATGAAAATTGCATCAGGAGAGAGCTCTGTTGTAAAATTTCCATGTTCCTCTCTTCAAAAACGTAGTAATTTCTTCTTTTTTGCCAGAAGAAAGATCACGCAGCCCCTGATACTAAAGAGTGCCCTAGATATAACTATTCGTCCTAACACACTGTAAGTAGAAAAAGATTCTTTGCAATATAGAGCAAACGGAATTTCGACCATATCTTATTCCTTAAAAAAAATTATGTTTGTTATAAATATACAAAACTCCATAACTTTAAAATAACCCGTCAAAAGTTAGAACCATAATGAAATTTTCATAATCAATAAGAGGGGAGTGGTTAAATTTCCCTAGATAGGTTGTTATCCTGATGAAATATATCATGAAATAAATTAGAATCCTAAAATAGAAGTTTCAAGCTGTTGTCTGAAAAATACGAATTTTTCCTGTGATCTTGGATACGTTTTTTTTTTCTTGGGTGATCGGTGACATTAGTGCGCGGTAATGTGTGTGTGGGGGAGCAGTCAAAAAGGCATTTCTCAAAATATTAGAGGGTGATTTTATTGTATTCCAATTTTTTCAAGGAAATTACCGATAAAAGGCTATTTTTCAATGAAAATACAAAAAAAAGGTAAATTTCAAAACCTAGCATTGGCAAAGTGTCTATGGGGGGAGGAAATGCCCCTTCTCCCCTAATTAAGACCATTGGGTGTGATTTTATATATTCTGGAAAGGGTTCATTTGAAAGTATTTTGACTAATTACTCTGAAAGAAAACGTTGTGAACATTCCAGTTTGACATAAATGGTGTCTTAGAGTGTTTTTAGACAAAAGCAACTGACTGGTGATCTAAAAATAAAATAATACTATCCAGACAGACAAAGGTCGTTGAGTAAAAAAGTGTTATCATCGGAGCAAAAGACAACAAAGTACTTAGTTTTCCTGCCTCCCTTCTTTCGGTTTTCAATATTCTTCGTTGCTAATGTGGGATTCTCTTTCAAACTATTCAAATGAGTTAGTAAAAAGGAGAAGTCTTCTTCATGTAAAGAGCAAGATAACGCGTGAAACAAGCAGAAAGAACGAAGGTAAGGAGAATAGGGGGGTCCTTTTTTAACTTGTTCTTGCGCGTCTCGCCTTTTATTTGGGAAGCCCTGAACTTTACTCTAAGCCAAACGTGTTGAGAATTGCTAGCAAGGGCTTTGTTTCCAACACCAAAAAAGCGTTTCTCAGCAATACTATGGAAAATGAAGATCGATAATTGACAAATAAGATTAATTGATAATTTGTTTGTTGTTATAAGTTTTAGAGAAACTTTTACGGTAATGAGAATAGTGAAAAACGAAGTTTCATCTCATTCTTGCAGGTGGTTAAGGTTGTATTTGTGTTTGTGTGTGTCTTCGTTTCTTTTTTTATTTGCTGCTTTCAGCTGCTAATTTATATTTGCTTGGAACATTTTCATCCATTTTCAAAGCCCCTAGTTATTTTGTGTAAGATGGATCGAGATGAATCTGACTATGACTGGAAGTTAAATATTTGTGGCAATAATGTTGATTGAGCCTAAATTCAATTGAGAATCTGGATCACTAAAGAAAAAAAGAAGAAGAAATATTTGGAGTTTTTTTCAGAAATTTTGTTCGATTACGGTTTAAGGAATAAAGCATGTCAGACGAGTAAAACTTGATTTGAATATGCGAATCAGGCTTAAAACGAACAAGTATCTTTTACCGTAAAAAAATAAATGAAACCCAAAATGAACGGAAATTAAATAAACAATCATAGCAAACAAACATACAACAGGGACTAATATAAATGAATAAAGAAATATATAAACGTGTAAAACTGATACAAGCGAATCTTTATTTAAAGGAACATCTACTTTACTCAGTAGCCATCATGAAAGGACTACATAACTGCTTAAGTATATATTCCGGGTAGGCAAAGACCTACTACCTAAAAGTAATGGGGGGCAACACTACAGACAGGACACCTTACTTGTGCACTAAACCGTCCCTATACTACGGACAGGACACCTGACTTTACACCCTTATTTGGGCACTAAAGACTGCCTATACTAAACTGGAGCAGTGACCTATATTAATAAGCATACTAAAAGAGAGATACTTCATTAGTATAACCGGTTTACATAGTAACTAGATCTGGCGAATTACTTACATATTCCTGTCTGGGCATGATTAACCAGATAAAGTAAATCGTTTCATTTGATTCCAAATTGGACTAATAGAATTAATGGTATAGTATTGAAATTTACATAACAGCATCTATATCATATGCATAGTGTAAACGCTTGTATCATTATATTCACGGTAATGAGTGTTTATATCAACATTTCTTTTAGCCGCTTGTATCATTATATTCGTGGGAATGAGTGCTTACATCAACACTTCTTTAGAGGGAACTTATGATCATCCATTTCCCAACCGCAAATGGGTCCAATACCCCTCCCCCCTTTTCTGTACCTAATTTTTTTAACTTCGACTTTTTTTACTTAGAAGTTTATTCAACTTTTTTTTCATGTTTTAAAATGACATAAAATATACTTAAAACAAAAAATTCACTTTTTATATTTTCAAATTCGTAATTTTTTCAATTAGAAAAATAATGTTTGTAGCTTTTCTTTTTTTACTTATGTTTTTTGGACAGAATTTTTTAACTTGGAATTTTTATGCTATTAGCAGATGGTTCTGTCCAGTGATTTTTTTGGAAGGGTGCCGTATTATTATAGGTTGTGATATTGAAAAAAAATTTAGCCAAGTATTTCCAAATCTTGTGTAGTATTACCAAATTCTTGTCTGATGTTATCAAACATCTTACACCACATTATCAGACTATGGCCTGATATAATGAGAATCCTCTATTGCATAATCGAAATCTTACGTGGTATAATCAAAATCAACAAATAAAGACAGACGCAAAGACAAAAAACTCATACAGACACACAGAGTCAGACACCCAACAAACAAAGACAGAGAGAGAGACAAACAAACACCCACTCAGACAAACAGACACATGGAGTGTGAGAGAGAGAGAAAAAAAACACAGACACACACACACAGAGAGAGACATAGAAACGCATGAAGCCAGGCACAGAAATATCCAAACACCCACTCACACCAAAGGCAGAGAGAGACAAGCAAACAGCCACTCACACACATAGGCACAGAGATAGACACACAAACACACAAAGACAGACACAGAGACTAGCAAACAGCCTCTCAGACACATAGCTACAGAGAGAGAGAAAAAAACACTTACCAACACACACAGAGTCAGATATACAAACGTACAAAGACAGACACGGGGACAAGCAAACATCCGCTCAGATAGACAGGCAGAGAGGGATAGAAAGAGACAAAAAGCACACACAAACACACAGAGTCAGACAAACAAAGAGAAACAATCAAACATCCGCTCAGGTATACAGGCACTTTGAATGACAGAGGCAAAAACACATACAAACACAAAGATTCAGACACGCAAACACACAAGGACAGACACAGAGACAATCAAACACCCACTCAGACACTGAGAGGGGGAGACAAGCAAAGAGCCTCTAATACACACCAGCATAGAGAGAGAGAGAGAAACACCTTTAAATAAACACAGATTCAGACATAAAAACACACAAAGACAGACATGGGGACAAGCAAACATCCACTCAGACAGAAAGGCGGAGAGAGAGAGAGGGAGAGAGAGAGAGAGAGAGCAAACACCCGCTCAGAAACATAGACATAGTGAGAGAGACAAGCAAACATCTGCTCAGTCACAGAGACGCAGAGAGAGAGAGACAAAAACACCTGCAAACAATTATTTACTGCTTTCAAGTTAGGCTTGTTTAGGTTCACTTTGAGGAAAAAGATGGGTTTATTAATATAAATAAACAAAACAAGCAAATGGCCCGAAGAAAAACTTAGCGTGGCGGGCAACGTTAAGTGAACTTAACTTTAAGCAGTTGACTCAATGTAACCTAATTGTCGTTAACTAAAACACTCGGGATTTATGCGCTAGTTGAGTTTATTGTGGTCAAAAGTACTTTATTTGTCTCCTTTTCTCTCTCTGATTGTGTGTCTGAGCGGATGTTTGCTTGTCCCCATGTCTGTCTTTGTATGTTTTTGTGCCTGACCCAGTGTGTTTGAAAGTGTTTCTCTCTCTCTCTCTCTCTCTCTCTCTCTCTCTCTCTCTCTCTCTCCTCTCTCTCTCTCTCTCTCTCTCTCTCTCTCTCTCTCTCTCTCTCTCTCTCTCTCTCTCTCTCTCTCTCTCTCTCTCTCTCTCTCTCTCTCTCTCTCTCTCTCTCTCCTCTCTCTCTCTCTCTCTCTCTCTCTCTCTCTCTCTCTCTCTCTCTCTCCTCTCTCTCTCTCTCTCTCTCTCTCTCTCTCTCTCTCTCTCTCTCACTCTCTGTCTTTTTGTCTGAGCGGGTGTTTGTTTGTCTCTCTCTCTATCTTTGTGTCTGACTCTGTTTGTTTGTATGAGTTGTTTGTCTCTTTCACCCTCTGTACCTGTGTGTCTGAGTGACTGTTTGCTTGCCTCTGTTCCTCTCTTTGTATGTTGACTTTGATAATACCATGTAAAGTTTCGATAATGCAATAGATGGTTCTCATTATATCAAGCCAGAGTTAGATAATGTTGTGCAAGGTGATTGACAGTATCATACAAGATTTTGGTAATATCACACAAGATTTGCAAATACTTGGCTCAAATTTTATCAATATCACAACCTCTTATCATATGGCAACCTTCCAAAAAACACTTGACAGAACTATCTGCTAATAGCCTAAAAATTCTAAGTAAAAAAAGAAAAGTGTTACTACAAACATTATTTTTCTAATAGGAAAAATCACGACTAACATATCTATATCATCTTCATTTCGTAACCGAAAATATCGCAAGTGAATTTTTTTGTTTTAAATATATTTTATATTATTTTAAGACATGAAAAAAAAGTTGAAAAAATTTCAAAGTAAAAATATTTAAAATATAAGTTCAAAAACAAATGGGGTACAAAAAAGAGGGCAAAAATTTTGGGAAGGGGCATTGGCCCCTTTGAGGTTGGGAAATGGATGATCATAAAATTCCCTATAAAGAAGTGTTAATATAAGCACTTATTCTCATGCATATTATGATACAAGCGGTTTAACCATGGTATTTAGCGGTTACACCAAGCGGTATCTAGTGTACAGATGCTGTTAAGTAAAGTTCAATACTATATCATAAATTCTATCTGTTCAAATTGAAATCAAATGAAACGATTTACTTTATCTTGTTAATCATACCTAGACAGGAACATGTAGGTCAGTCACAAAATCTAGTTACTACGTAAGTCGGTTATGCTAATGAGGTATCTCTCTTTTAGTATGATTATGTAAATAGTCAATGCTCTAGTTTAGTATAGCCAATTTTTTGTGCCAAAATAAGGATGTAAAGTCAGGTGTCCTGCCTGTAGTAGGCTATAGGTAAGATTTAGTGCCCAAATAAGGTGTCCTGTCTGAAGTATTGCCCCCTCCTATTGCTAAATTTTTTCACTAAATAGGTCATAATTGAATAAAAGAAGCCCTTGAGCTGATGACTGACACAGTTGTATTTTGCACAATATAAAGTTAAGAAGATGTATTTAAAAGCGGCATTGTACAAGTTCCTTAAACGTATATTAGATGAATCCTAAAACTTCAGACGGTAAAAGCATTTAAAAATTGGGTGTTTTACTTGATTCGGAACAATTAAGAAGAGGTAACAAAAAGTCACGTTCCGGCTAATATTGCTAGCTACAATTATCCTTTATCTCTTGGAGAAACGTCGGAAACTTGTAGAAATGTGATGGTGTATGAGAGATGATCAATGTCGCCAATTATTAGAAGCTTTCCTCTACGGGTGGTACCAACCAATTGCATGTCAGAAGAGACATTGTACCAATTTATAACCAAATCTTTTCAATAGATTTGGCTTATGACTTTGTCCCAGTCTTGTTTCAAACCTTAATAGGAAACGCGCAAGGAGAACATTCTGGCAAAGTCCCACGGCAGAATATCAGAGAGCAATGGATAATCTAGTGTATTATCGTTCGACCGGCGGAGGTTCATGAAAACGACCAAAGACAAACAATAAAATACAATTGGAATCATAATCGGCTTATATTTCTATATTAATTTTATCGTAGCTTTTTTCTGTTTTTCAGTTTTCATGTATAAGTAGATTAAAGAACTTTGATTTAGCTGTAGTATTTATGCGAATATTAAAAATAGATAAATTGATTTATTTGCATCAAAAGAAAACATTTTTACTTCAAAAATCCTACATGGGAGGGGGTCTGATCTTCGAGCTGTACCCTGAATTTCGTTTTGCTATAAAATACCTATTTTGTTTTTTGACGATTCCCCCCCCCCTCTTCATTTTGAAGTGAAAATAATTCTTTGCTTTGATTCGTTTAAAGTTCGAAAATAATGTTGATCTGACAACAACTGCCCAAGGAGCTTGAAAAGTATCCTCTAGGTGTATTAAATAAAAAACAAGTTTTTTCAACTGAAAGTAAGGAACAGGAATGAAACTTTACGAACAGAACTTATCCTGTATATGGAAGGGCCAACTGTTCCTCAGACATCAGTCTTGATGCTAAAATCTTGGGTTTTTTTTTATTATTATTACTTCTCATGAAATTCAACGGCCTTATGGTTGAGCAGTCTTTCTTAAAGAATTATGACAAAAAGTCAAACTTTAACATAAAGAGTGAGCGTTGAGGAAGTGGTAGCTTCCCTCATCTAGGGAATTATTTCTGTTTGTTGTAAGTTTTAATATTACTCCTTACATTTACTTGAAATAAGGTTGTTTTTATTTCATTCCAAATCAGGCCAGGAAATCCCCCCTTTATAAAAGTGTTACTGGAAAACATCCCTTGGAGACTTACCTTACCTTAGTTCCTCCTGTGCCGCCAGAGGCACCCAGGGCATCCAAAAAGAGCCGCCAGTCGTCCCTCATATGTGCTGCTGCCCAGACGTCTTCCAACTGGGGTTGGACTATCGCATTGATGTGTTTTAGGTCCCGCTGGTACGTACGACGAAGTGTATTCTTCGGCTTCCCTCTTCTTCGGGTTCCCTCTGGTTGCCACTCCAGTACAGTTCTGGGGAGTCTATCTCCCGCCATACGGATAACATGCCCCAGGTAGCGCCATCTTCGTTGGCGTATGACATCTGTTACCAGGGGCTGGCGCGAGATAGACCGAACAGTCTGGTTGGTTATGTGGTCTCTCCAGTTAATGTTCAGTATTCTGCGAAGACAGTTGTTCTCGAAGGCAAGAATCCTCTTTTCTTGGTGTTGGTTTAGTTTCCAACATTCACAGCTATAAAGGAGGGCGGACATGACGTTACTGTTGAACAGCCTCATTTTCAGTTTCAGGGAGTACTTTTTCGATCGCCACACTGGCTTTAGTCGATTAAAAGCTCCACTGGCTTGTCCAATCCTAGACCCTTGGAGACTCCCCTCCTCATTAATATTCTCGCAATGGAAAATCCTCAGACAAAAAAAATTATGTATATTTCACAAGAACAAATACTATATGCAAAACACTCAAATTGTGTAACTTAGAGCCCTTTTCCTTAGGAGATATTGGGGATATTGTCATCCCCGAAGTCATTTTTATTTGGGCTTTCAACTAGACTAAACCAAATGGTTGTGTTAGAATTTGGATCCGATGTACATAAGGAAAAAATCATTGTGGGAGGGGGTTCTAACTGCCCTCCGATCTTTTTGGTCACTTAAAAAGTACACTGAAACTTTTTATTTCTATTCAAATGAGCCCATTCTCGATCTTCTTGGATTGATTTAATACGATCATGTCCCAGAGAAAAAAAGCAAATAAACACCTGTCCGGGATTTTTATGCTGGCAAAAAAAAACACAAAATTCCACATTTTTGTATTTAAGAGCTTGAAAGCTCTACAGTAGGATTATATCTGATAGTGTTATTTTCATTAAGGTCTTTCGACGTTTTAGGGGTGCTTCCCCACTTTTTCAAAAATCTGGCAAATCTTTTCAGGCTCGTAGTTTTTGATGGGTAAAATTAGTCCTAATAAATTTTATATATTTGGAATCATAGGCAGCGCAATAGCGCTGCCTAAGTAAAGAGCGATGTGGGCATGATGTATTAATTTTGTATAGTAGAAGTTGTTGCAGAAACATCGGAAGGAGCTCATTCAACTGGAAAATTAACATTCTAGTGCTCTTTTTTTTAAGAGTCAAAAGTGATTACAGGGCAACCCATCCCCCTTCTGGGGCCGTTAATTCCCCAAACACATCAGATCAAACTTTTGAGACAGCCATTTCGTTCAGCATGGTTGAAATGTACAAAAACTTTGTCTCTGCGGATGGCAACCCCTCACAGCCCTCGGTTTAAGGCCTATCAGTTATATAATTTGCCCATTGTTTACATATTGTATTTATTATTTGGAAAGAGGGCTTATTTGACCTTTAGTGTTCAAAAAGACCAAGGGTATTCACATGAAGCCTTCAGATAATGCTCAGCAAAGCGTTAAAAACATATTACAAAATAACATGTTAAGAAGGGTGGAGTGAAGACTGTGAACTTCAGAGAGCTAAACATCGACATAAGTTCTAGTTTCGTATTTGGGCCGACTACGGTTATCCAAGGTCAGGCTGTTTATTTCAAATCGTCAAATATATGAAGTGTATATATAGAAATGCTGTACGGCAATGGAAACGGCGTCAAATCTGCAATCATTCGCGGGATATCAAAAATAATTCCCAGCTATTGTGGTGTCACGTGTCAAAATTTACCTCGACTTCTTCATCTGAGAACATCCGATTGACTTATGCTCTTGGGAAAGTAATTTTTCCTCATTATTTCCTGACGATCCAACTCCTCTTGATGCAGCATTTGGATTTATACGTTTGGGTTGTTTTGCAATGCTAGACCATGCTAAAAACTATATCATTATCACGCCAGCTTCTATTCAGGCACATATTCGCTGTCTTAGACCAGGTAAAGCATCGGGTTCGGACGACGTGCAACCCGAACATCTGATGTACGGGACAGTAAAGTTGTTTGAACATCTTGCTATTTTATTTCAGGCTTGTATCGCCCAGCAGCATATTCCTGATGCGCTATGCGAAGGTCTAGTAACGTGCATTTTTAAGAAAAATAAAGACCCGAAATCCTGTGACGCATATAGACCGATTACTGTATGTTCGATGATTGGCAATAGTGTGTACCAGCTACACCACATCTGCTGCTTTTTCTTCTAATACTGCTGCTACCATAATTACTACTATTGAACTGAATCAAAATAGCTTAAGTTCATCAGGTTGTCAAGATGTCCAGGTGGGAGTAGGGTATAGAACATGGCATAATGTAGAAAATTTCCCAGAACATTTATGTTCTTTTAAAACTAAACCGAAAGGGTCTATGCGTATGCTGGTTGTCAATAAGACGTCTCAATAACACCAAGAACGGCTGAGGGTAATAATTTGAAATTGTCAGGGCTACTACTGTTATAACTTCGGCTCTTGCAATTGGCTAATATCAAAAAGTGTAAGTGCGTCAAGGCTGTCAAAATAGAGCAGATACAATGCTTTAAAAAGGGTTTTAAGTTTTACTTTGCTGGCAAACTTGATCAGGTGTAAAACTAAATCAAGGGATAGTATATGTGTCTATATTTTCAAAAGGGCTTATATTATTGAAAATCGCTGAAAAATATTGTCCAACTTATAAAAAGTAAGTTAAAATATGGATTCTTATAGATTTAAAATATAAAATATTAATTTTTAGGTTTAAAATGTTGTTCTCATTACCACTGAAAAAGGCTATGTCGATAAAAATGAACAGAAATTAATATAGAAAGTTTTTCCACTAGAGAACTTTTTCAAAAAAAAAATAAAGAGCTACAGTCTTGACGGCAAGTAGCTGGTAGAATTTGAATTTGTCCATGAACTTTTTTTCTTTTACCGAATCTTTAATCAACAGGGCAAACAAAACCGCAACCACATTATTTTGAACGACCGAGATAGGCTTCATCTGTTTTTAAAGTACTCCATTCTGTTCACATTTCAAATATAAAGTATAACGATAAATAACAGACAAATTCAGCAAACAGAGCATTAAAATGGAAAAATAATACTTGAATTTATTCTCTAAGCCAAAATTTTGTGAAAAAATTAATGAAATCCCTTTTAACTAGTAATTTTTCTCCCCTTTTAACTCGCCTCATTCATTGTATCGAGAGAGAACAAATATTCTTCTTACTCTAAGAAAATTCTCCACAAAAGGTAAAAGAGATATTTTTCCCTACATCAATAAAATGTTAAACAAGTCTGTCCCACTCCTCTTCTTTTTATTTTTTTCTCTCAATTCTCCTTTTTTTTAATCAATTAGTTTTAATATCGACAATTTGATGCTTAAAGTTCTTCTATTCAATTTCTTTCCATACTTTTTGTGCATGTTAAATTCAATTTATTGTAAAGTTTGATATTGGAAAATCTCTACTGCTTTGGAAAATTTAATTAATTGCAGGTTCAGCTGGAAACTTTTCTAAGGAATCATATATACAAAAGCTCTTTCTGGGATGAAATATCTCTTACTTCAACAATGTATTAAAAATTCTTATCACGTACTTAGACGTACGACTAAAATTCTTTAACAGATACTTTAATTGAATGCTACTGAATCTGATGTCACATAATTTTTGTGAGAACCAATTGACCTGTCATAAATCTTTCTGCACCCTAACCTGTCTTTTCCGGAATGGTTAACTTGGCAAAAATATCCTATCGTTTGAAGCATCTAACAGTGAAGGGGAGAAAAACCTAACCAGTGATCGTGGGGCTGTCTATTACGAAATTTTGATCAAATATACTAACTGATCTTGTAACTTGATGCCTTTTAAAGTCAAATAATTCTGTATTAGGAATAAAAAAGTTTAAGAATCTGTCGTTTGAAGCATATTAGCTCACAAGGAAAAACCTTGAAATATCCACTTTTGAACTGAGATGTTTAACAAGACTTTATAGAGGTCATGCAGAATTCGCCAATGCAGTATTTAACCGTTAGCTGGAAAATAACAAGAAATTCTAACTTGCTCTTTCCTTGGCTATTGTTTCTCTTGTCAGGGTTTGGAATGCTAGCATAAGGGCCGCTCTGCGGACAACTCGGATAGATTTTTAAGTATTTCAAGATATGTTGTCATTCAAATTGGCTGGCTTCCTTTATCTCTCAGCTATTCTCATTATCTTTTTTTTCTTCTTTTCTAGAATCCAAAACAAAATAATCTACATCCAGTGTAATATTTATATAGCATTATTTTCCAGTTATAGGTGTAGATTGTTAATGTTTTAAGTTGACTGTTTTAAAGGCAGTTCCATAGTACTACCTAAGTAAAGAGCGATGTGGGCACGATGTTTTTTTTCCAGACCAGGGCACTTGGTATATAAGGAGTTGTCGTAGAAACTTCAAAAAGAGCTCGTTAGATTGGAAATTGAGAAGGCTAGTGCCCTTTTTAATAGTCGAAAGTGATTAGAGGGCAACCGCCCCCCAGGCATATGATTGATCAAAACACATCCATTCAAAATTTTGAGATAGTCATTTGGTTCATCGTTGTTGAAAGGTCCAGAAGTTATGTCTTTAAGGGTGACCACCCTCCCCCTCCTCACAGCAAACAGGGGAAGGGTTTTAAGTTATGCCCTAGGGCATATAAGGTTTATAGAAAGTTATAGATGTAGACTATGTTCCAAACTGGCTGTTTCAAAGGCAGAGCAATAGCGCTGCCTAAGTAAAGAGCAAGGTGTGCACGATTTTTTTTTTTTTTTAGACCAGGGCATTTTGTATAGAAAGAGTTATCGTAGAAACTTCAAGAAGAGATCTTTCAATTGGAAATTGAGAGGACTAGTGCCTTTTTTATATTCAGAAGTGATAAGAGTGCAACCAGCCTCCCCCCTCCAATGCCCATCATTTGCCAAAACACATCCAATCAAAATTTTGAGATAGCTGTTTGGCTCAGCGTTGTTGAAAGGTCCGAAAATTATGTATTTGAGGATGATAACCCACCCCCTTCCCACAGCCCCCAGGGGAAGGGTTGTAAGTTGTGCTCTGGGGCATATAAGGTTTATATAGAAAGGGTGGTCATATAAACTTTGGGGTGTTCATTGGCCTAGTAATTGGAAGTTCTAGGGCTCTTTTTAAGATTCAAAAGGATCTGAAGGTAGCTACTCCATCCCCCTTTTTTGGTTTTAGACCAGGGCACTTAGTATAGAAGGAGTTGTCGTAGAAACTTCTAAAGGGGCTCATTTGATTGAAAATTTCAACGTCTATTGCCTTTTCTAACAGTCCAATATGATTAGAGGCAATCAGCCCCCTCCCCCTTTACGCCCATTATTTACCCAAATACATCCAATCAAAATTTTGAGATAGTCATTTTGTTGAGCGCAGTTGAAAGTTCCAAAAATTATGTCTTTGAGGATGACAGACCCCCCCCCGCCCCCGCAAAGCCCTCAGGGAAAGGGATGTCAGTTATGCTCTGGGGACACATAAGGTTTTTATAGGAAGGGTGTTAGTTTAAATTTCGGAGGAGGCTCCCTGGACTAGTAACCGAAAGTTCTACGGCTCTTTTTAAGATTTAAAGTGCACTACAATAATTTGCACTTTACTGAAAATAAAATGTATTTTAAATATTTTCACTTTTTCGACTTCAATAAATAAATAAATTCTTGAAACTTTAAGGGATGAATATCAGTACATGTATATTAAACTGACAACGTACAGTCATTTGTTTTTGTTCGTTTTTTTCAGTAAAATGAAAATTATGTTCCAGTCGTGAGACTCGGTCATTCATTGTAATTTTTTTCGTTTTTGGTTTTCTTTATTTATTTATGATGATTTGTGGTAATTTTACGCTTGGAAGATTATCTGACTTTATTTCTGCTTATTTTGATCTGATGGAACCCTTTTCTTTTCTTTGAAAAACTTGGTTTATGGATAAAATTTTAAATTAATTCACTATAAAATAATAACAGGTTGTTATCGTTATTGTATGATAAATATACAACAATTCCACTTATTGTCTTTCCCTGTTCACCCCCATTAGATGTCTATTTCTTCTTCACTCCCTTCCAAAGCAAATTTGAATCAAATTTTTCTGCTAATAACAGATAAGTAGCGTTCTTGTTTTTTGTTGAATAATTTAATAAAAAGTATTCAAAGTTTTGAAAAGTGAAAAGCCATATTAAAACCAAAAACGAACAGAGAGAAAGTCGTATAATAATTCAGGCTTAAAGGATATCAAAAATTAATATCTAAATAAACTTTAAGATAGAGATTAATAATTTTCGAAGCAACCTTTTCGTTTCTTGAAGCAATGTCTTGAACTGAAAAACAATAAATAATTTAACAATTGGTTTTCTATGCATTTGAAAAGGCTATTTTTAAAATGAAGAAAGTTATGGATATTTATGGATACAAATTACATCGAACAGTTCGTGGTAACGAACTGTAGTAAGGAGCGACCCGGCTCAATAGTAACCAACACTGTAAAAATGGAATTTTGATACCAATAGTTTCATCAAAAGAATTGCATTTTAATGCTGATTTTAAATATATAAGTTTCATCAAGTTTAGTCTTATCTATAAAAAGTTACGAGCCTGAGAAAATTTGCCTTATTTTAGAAAATAGGGGGAAACCCCTAAAATTCATACAATCTTAACGAAAATCGCACCATCAGATTCAGCGTATCAGAAAACCCTAATGTATAAGTTTCAAGCCCCTATCTACAAAAATGTGGAATTTTGCATTTTTTGCTGGAAGATTTTTTGCCTTGGCACACTTATATATTTATACTTATCATTACTTATCGTTCCTATATTTTATTTCTGATAATTTTTCATATCATACCGGAAATCTCTCCTTCTTAGAAAAATTTTGTAAAAATATCCCCTCCCCTGTTGATAGTTGCTCCCGTGAACAATTTTCCAATCGAAAGTTTTCCCCGCGGAAAATACCCTCCAAGGAAAAATCCTCTAGGCAATTCCAGCCCTGCTGAAAATCTCCTCCGGACAACTCCCCCGGAACGTCTCCATATGCAATCTTCAATCGGCAAAGAGAAAGTAAGACAAATAGGAGAAATTTCACTTAGGAATTCTGGCAAATCCCCCCAGTGTAGAGTTTTTCCTTGGAAGCTCACTCCCGAAAACATCCCTCCCCACGATAGAGTCTCCCCGTGGGAAAAGTCCTCCCGGAAAATATTAGTATGCTTCTCAATAACAAACACTATACGTAAACAATGGGCAACTTTCATAACCTACAGCCCTTTCCTAATGGGCTCTAGGGATTATGCGACCCCAAGGGCATAGTTGCTGCCCCTTTTAACTATCTTGCACATTATGGCTGTCGCAAAATTTTTTGTAGTAGAGCCTAATTACTGGGCACCAGGAATAGGTTCAGCATGGCATCGCTATGAAACTCGAATTGCCGCAGTGGAACCTATATTATTTTTGTGTCATCGGAGAATTTCTTTGCTTTCATTTAAGCAAAGCTAATCTAAAGGATATTCAAGAGCAAGTCACATTTGACCATACACGCGATATGCTATGTCAAACACGGAAAATTATGCAGGCAAGACACCACCTGTAGCAAACACACGGAAAATTATTATGGCTCATTGCAACTTTTGTGACGTTGCGAATCGGTTCGGTCTATTTTTCTCATCTTTTTTTATTTTTCATTTAAATTTTTTAGGCTATCAACATTTATTTTGAAAGCCAACTGAAAAAAACTAGTCTGCAGTTCTTGAAATCTGCTTTTGAAAGAAAAAATTGCGGCCCTTTTTGGGGTTTTATTTGCACAAGTACATTTGTATTACGTTAGGCTCCAAACAAGGACTGGCGGCTTTGGACTTCAAACTAATCAATAACTTGGTCCATTGTCGAGCTCCTAACCATCCTCCAACTCCGAAAAACAGCGTTTGCCTCTTATTCGGGCCCCTTTTTGGAGAGATGACTGTATCCCCAAATTAAAATTTTCCTTGTATATTAGGTTCAATAGGCATATGGACTTACGGTTTTAAGTTTAAATCTGTTCAGAAAATAAGCTTTAATTGGCTTTTTTGGTGAATATTCAGGTGAAGATTATTTTGTTGATTGGAGTTCTATTGGCCCAAGAAATTTTGAGGTATAGTGTCAAGCAAATCGAAAAAAAGTTTCTTTGCCAAAGCCCCCATCTTCTCTTTATTGGTATATCTGGATCCTCTTGGCCCAGCGGCCTAAGGTCCATTTGGCCAGCAACTTAAGGTTTTAAAGTTCAAGCCATTCAGAAAAAAAATACTTTCACCAGCTCTTTTTGGGGCCGTGTTTTGAGTCCGGCACGCATATTTTTTCCTTTTTTTTGAATTGGTATTCCCTTAAATCAGGTCTTCCAGATATAAGTTCCATTCTCACTGAGAAATATAGTGTTCTGACTGAATTTTTAGTGGACTCATGTTCCCGACACAAAATTTTCTTTTGTACTTAGTTCTTTTGGCCAAGGAACTTGCGGTTGTAAGTTTCCAGCCGTTCAGCAGAAACGTTTCTGGTCTTTTTGGGCTTTTTTTGGCTCTGTTTTCCTTAGAATTCTTCTGTGTTCTTTCTAAATTGACGTCTCTTTAGCCTAAGGACTTGACGACCAAAATTAGAGCCGACCGGTGCTTCCAAACAATTATTTTTTTACATTATGTTCCACTTGGCTAAAGAGCTTGCGGCTGTAATTTCAAACTACTCAGGGGCAAAATCCTTCCTGGACCTTCTGGCCCAAGAAAGATCCCTGAATGTGTTCAGCCAATCAGATAGCCAAGACTAAGCATGACTCTCTTCTCCACCACAAAACCTATGCTGTGAGCAACTGACAATTTGCACAAGTGCTTCAGGGCTAATATTATCCCGAAGGCATATTTATTGGACCTTTGAATGATTTTGAACAAATGACTGTCTCAAATTTTTATCTCATACGACAGGGGGGGTATGGAAAGCCAAGGAGCAAAAAGGGCACAAGGTGGAGACTAATTGCCATCCAATCCCTTTGGCCTCTGAACAAACTTTAGAAAATTCAATTTCCAGTTGGATAAGCTGCTTTCAAAGTTCCTGCAGCCATTCTTTCCATAAGAATTGACTGGGGGGGATGATGAATAGAGGCATATGACTCTTTACTTAGCAATACTAGAGTATTGCTTCTGGTATATTTGAAATGGATCAATATAACCTATCTTCATAAAAATCACATTACATGTGCAGTTTAATTAGTGAATGTGGAATGAGAGGGAGAACTGAAAGAAATAAACATAAAAGAGGTGCAGCATAATTAATACTTAAAAAAAATTTGTGAAGTGTTTATTTCTGCTTCTTGCACTTCTATCAAGGAGACAACCAAATATTATAATCGAATATATGACATTTATGAATAAGATTTAAGTAGTAGCTAGTTACAACTAATGTATGGCTGGATTTGTTGCTATTTTATTCTTTCATGGGAAGCAAATGATCAATAGCAGTAGCCTGTGATCAGGTGTGCAGGCATAAGTTCCTTTCTTGAGGAGAAATGGGCGGGAGTTGAAGTTTAAAAATCTGAAAAATAGAAAAAGAGCTGACACATAGTGCGAACATGCAAAAATAGACTTTCTTTCTTCTTTTTTTTTTATTTTGATGTTTTCTCAGTGTATTCAGTCGTGTTAGCTTTTTGTCGTTTTACTTGGCAGTGCTTACAAAACCAGAGTAGGCAATGAGTAATAGTCATAGTCAGTATGCGTTTAGAAATTAATGCAAGGTTTTAAAGAATGCCAGCTATATATTCCTTAAAATTGCTTTATTAGTTCTCTTTCTTTCTTCCGTTGATCTGCTTAACTTCTGTAGCTAAACTGAATAACAATGACTAAACCTGTAATAAACTTCATTTTGACTTTCACCGCTACAATCCCATATTACCTTAACATATTTATTTTATATACAGTTTTTAACCTGTTCATTCTTTCCATTTGTGCATTTTAAGTAGGCTTTTAACTACTATACCTTTGCTCAGTATGCATATAAAACACCGTGAACAAGTTAAGAATCTATCAAAAACTAAGCATAGGACAAAAAAGGATGTCTATCTCAAAGTAAAATTACACATTTTCTGTGTGCTTTTTCTATTGTATGACATAGAAATAATTTTTGATATCTATTTGTTATCTATAATCTTTGAGGGACAAATTGATACCCATAATGTATTAAAATCTTCATTACTGACGTCAAGCAATATTTTTGTTTGGATTCTTGGAGCCAAGATACACTAAAAAAAAAGTCAAAAGAGCCTAAAAACAATATATCTCTCTAAAAATGGGCATTCTCACCATAATTGGTAAGAATACCATTTGTTTTGTAAAAAAAAAAAAAAAAATAATTGATTGACAATTAGCTAGGATTTTGTAGATGGCGATACTACAAAGAAGTTTTCATCCCAAAAAACTCAAGTTGGGCAATGGTATTACTCGTAGGTCCTGGTTTCAACTTTCGTGTAAAACGATCATCTAAGTAGGCTATCGTAGTTTGAAACTTGCTATTAACTATACAACCAACCCTTATCTTCGATTCTTCTTTCTTTTTCTTTTTGTGACTTAACTTATGTTTTTTTTCTTCACCTTTTATTTTCCATATTTTTGTTTGTTTATCTCTCAAATTATAAGGTTTGCGCTCAATGCTAGTATATGCTCCTCCCTTTTTGTCCTCCCTATTATTCTTTATTGCCGCATTCTGTATCAGTTTTTCATGAATTGTTTGTAATCGTATTTTAGCAAGATTTCGTATTTACTAACCCAAATTAGTAATTTTCATTTTATTTTTAGATCTGGTTTTACGTTTTCACTCTTCGGATGAGACCCATTAGTCAGTTAATAGTTGATTAATAAAATATTGTCAAAACGATAAAGTATGGTGAATAGTAAAAGCTTTGAATATAATTCCTGCTTGTACTTTGACAAATTTATTATATCTTAATAACTAACTTGTTCATAAATTCTTTTTCATCAGGAAGTTCCTTTTGTAATGATCCGATCAGATGGAAACTTCACAGGAAACGATCGCTACGAAGGATTTTGTATTGATGTATTGAAAGAAATTGCTGAAATGGTTAATTTTAATTTTACAATAAAAGAAGGCCATGATGGCTGGTATGGAATCTACAATCCTGAATCGAAAAAATGGAATGGTCTTGTTTTAGAGCTTATACAGAAGGTATTTGTGCATCTGTGAGTGATCATGCATGAATCTGTCTGAAGCTGTCTTCAAATACCTTTGCTGACAAAGATGATTAAATGGTCTCAAAATTATTTACCGATTCAGTTTGATAAGATTAATTCAAACAGTTTGTAATAAGGAACACTAAATTCAGAGCGAATCGTTCTAATGTTAACCTAAATTCTAATAAACGAATATTGAATATCTACACAACTGGAAAGTCTTTCTCTTACTCTGAATATAAGAAATTAAGTTTAAAGTAACTCATTGACAGCTAAGAGCCTGAAATAATTTGTCAGAACTTAGATACAGGAGGAAAATGCCCCCAAACTGGACTTTGGCTCAAAGGAATTTACGCTATCACATTATGCATATCGAAGGGTCCTATTGTTGAGATTGTAAACCCCTCTCTACGAAATACAAAAAAAAATGTTGATTTTTTTCAAGAAGAATAATGAAGGATGTGTGTTTATTCGTCGTTTTGTTGTTTTGTGTTTCTTTTTTTTCTCTTCTTCCAAGGGTGATAAAATTCATTTGAGGCTTTTCTATTGAATATCATAAAATTATTTAGCATGTTGAAGTTTCACATCAAAGATTAGAGAGTTTGATTAAAGGAGCTTTGTGTAATTTGAGAGGGAGGGCCTTAGGCCTCAAATTACTATTTTTGGCCCAATTTTTCAAAAATTTCATTAGCCCTTCAGGTAAATAAAAAGGAAAAATAACCTCCTCTATTCTGCGGAGGAAATCTCTGATATACTTGGACTCAATATGAAAAATGGGTGGTATGGGTAAACATCTCCCCTCTTATTGCAGAAATACTTCAAGCGTATCACAACATATTATGAAGCATGCTTAACCATGTAAAAGGGTTAGGTAGACTTAAGAGGATTATGGATCAACAAGTTGGTATTAAAAAACTCTTAGCAAAGAGCTTTCCTTGTTGAAATACAAAATTCATATTTTCTCAAAGTATTATGAATTCTTGTATGTAATTCTAAATTAACATATTCGTTTTTTTTTTTCAGGGGTGTCTGTATCAAACAATTCGTTGTAGTCAGTGTGTCGATTGTGGGAGAGGGTGTGCTCCCTCTATATGTCTCCCATAGATTTATAGAACACCTTTTGTACAGTATTTTCATTAAAAAAAACGACAAACTCTCCCCCTAGTTTTTTAAAATATATTTCCCTATCCTCAAATGCTTGTGCATGGACGCCAATGGTTGCTGTCTGTCTCAAGAAGGCTGATTTGAGCAAAAATTTTAAGGTTTAGTGCTGTTTTTATCTAACAAAAGAAATCACATACTTTCAAAATGCTGATAGACACTGAAATTCTGAACAACGGAGCTTTGATTAAAATATAAGCATCAACACATTAATTTTCTGTTCTCATTATCAAACTGTTCAAGGTAACGAACTGTAAGTGATGAGCCACTGGGGCGAATAATAACTAAAACTCTATAAAAAGAAAATTTGATTATAATTAATATATGAAAAGAGTGGAATTTTTATGCTAATTTAAAAAAAAATTCATTAATTTTAATATTACCCGTCAAAAATTTCAAGCCTGAGAAAAATTTACATGATTTTCGAAAGGGGAAAGTAATCATACAGTTCGTGGTGACAAACTATAAGTAAGGAGCGACTCGGCTCAATAGTAACCGAAACTTTAAAAAGTGTAATTTTATCATCAATATATAAAAAAGAATCAGCTTATTATGTTAATTCCAAATATGTAAGATTCATCGAGTTTAGTGTTACCCACCAAAAGTTACGAGCCTGAGAAAATTTGCCAAATTCTTGAAATGGGGGGGGAATACCCATTGAAATTCAAGGAATTTGGATAAAAATCACCCCATAATATTCAGTGTACCAAAGAACCCTACTGAAGAGGTTTCAAGCTCCTATCTGCAAAAATATGGAGTTTTGTTGTTTTTGCCAGAAGACACGGATGCGTGTTTATTTGTTGTTGTTTTTTGTTTTTGTTTTTCCAAGGGTGATCGTATTGAAATAATGGTCCTAGAAGATCGTGAGTGGATGCATTCAAAAAGAAATAAAAAAGTTCTAGTGTCCTTTTTAAGTGACGAAAAAGGCTGGATTGCAACATGGCCCTATCCCACACCCATTTTCCCCCAAAAATTATCAGATCAAAATTTTGAGATAACTATTTTGTTCATTATAGTTGAAACATCAAGTAACTATGTTTTTAGATGTAAAATGACGCCATAGTCAGTGGAGAGAGCCCTATAAGATATGAAATTTGCCCATTGTTACGTATAGTATTTGTTACTGGGAAGTATACAGACATTTTTCAGGGGGGTAGGTGGGTGTGCTTGGGATGAATTTCTATAGGGAGAATCTTCCTTAGGAAGAAAAATTTCTGGGGGTGAATTTCCCGGGGGAAATTTTACTCTGGGGGATTTGACAGTTACTATGTTAAATTCTGTTTGGTTGTATTACATTCTCTTTGCCAAATTTTTCATGCGGAGATTTTCTGGACGAATTATCCGAGGGCTATTTTCCGCGTGTTTTGATTTCTAGGAAATAATTTCCACGGAAGGGGGCATTTCTGGAGTGATCGAAAAACCAATTAGAGGTTAAAGCCTTATTCAAATGAAAGAATGCCAAGGAGAATTTTTTAGGCTGAATGGTGCGCAAACAATTTTACAGGCAGGGGAGGTTCTCAGCGAGGATGGAACTGTCTGGCGGAATTCGACGGGGGGCGGGTCTTTACGTTGGATGAAATCTCAACGGAGGTGTTTTCCTTGAGAGGGAGGGGTATATTTCATAGAGTGTGAGCCAGATTTAGCGGCATTATTTGCAAACCGAAAAGAAATTATTCTAAATATGAAGGGTTGCTCCCTCCTCAGTACATTGCTCTTTACGCTAAAGTTTGGCTGTTTGTCCAAATTTTTTAAGCGATGTTACTGAAAAATGGGGTCGTTTAATTAGAATAGCAAGCTTTATTAAAAGTGCTAACAGCTTTAGCGTAAAGAGCAAGGTATTGAGGAGGGGGTAATCTTTCATAGACAAAATAAATATGCGAAAATTAATATGCAAATTTCGTTTTAATTTCTTATGTACTGTGAGCCAAATTCGAACCTGCATTAGTTGAAAAATGTTCAGAAATTACATTCGAAAAAACATATCTTTTTAACTGAAAGTCAGGAATGACATTAAAACTTAAAACGAACAGAAATTATTCCGTATTTGAAAGGGGTTGCCCCGCTCAACGCCTCACTCTTTATGCTAAAGTTTGACTCTTTGTCACCACTCTACTTTTTAAAACAATAAACGTAAAGAGCGAGGCATTGAGGGGAGGACAGCCACTATGTATATACGGAATATTTTCTGTTCGTTTTAAATTTTAGTGTCACTCCTTACTTTCAATTAAAAAAAAAACATGTTCTTTTTAATTGAATATTCTCATGAATCAAGGGGTATTAAATTTAAATCTCTACACTATGGACTACTTAAAAGTGTTGGTAGAACTCTTAATTTTCTTGATGAAAAGCCCTCTCCCGACGCTGTTGGACCATTACGATACGATCAGCCCTGCAATAAAAAACTAATAAACACGTATTTTTGATCACCATTTACGGGAAAAAATCAGATTTTTTTTATACGGGCTTAAAACTTCCAATATATGAAGTTTATTCCAATATTGGAAGTTATCTCATCCAGATCCCTCATCCTTTTAGGGATTTCCCCCTTTTTTGAGAATGAGACAAATTTTCTAAGCTGTCTAATTTTTGGTGTGTAATTTTGAACCTAGTTAATTTATGTAATATAATCACATTCTTTTGACATCCATGGAAATGCACTTTTTGACATATTAGGCAGCCCCCTCCCCCCACACTAAAGAAATCACCCAGTGATCTTCCTCCAAAATCAAGTGAACCCCTCAAAAAAAAGTGATTAAATTTAGTTAAATGAAGGCTTAAATAAATGTGTATATTAACGGTTTATTTTGTATGGACTACGTGACTCTTTAGGAACGAAAGCAGCACCATGCGGCCTTGCAGCCTTACAAACTAAAAGCTTAAAATATAGATTTTGACGTTTTTTAATCGATTGGCTTTTTCAGAATTTTCAGTCGATAAGAACCTGCCCTTTTCTCGGGTGAAATTGTACTTCTGGAAAAAAAAAGCTAACTTGCTGTGGCCCAATTTTTTGGCTGTGTAAAAGGGAACTAATATTTATAATTTCCGACCAAGTGAGCCTTCTCTCAATTTTCTAGGATTATTGGTTTGCCACGAGCGCTTTCAGGGAAAAAACAAACAGACAAACAAACAAACACGCATTTCCTTCTAAAAAAAGTAAAATACTACATTTTTGAAGCTAAGAACTTGAGGCAACTACGAAAAGACTCTTTAATTTGACAAATTTGATGGTGTACTTTCCTCAAGAATTTATACCCTTTTAATGATGTTTTCTTCCTTTTTTGAAAAACAGGCCAATTTTCTCAGGAAATAGTAGTGTTTGATGAAGTTATTGTTTTCTTTTTGCATGTTCAATATTTACTATTATTTTGCATGACATGACTGTTTCGTTTAATGTCAAAAAGGAATCAGTCTTCAACCATGGAGCAGAGAGTATTAAGCTATCAAAGAATCCGACAGGACAATGCACACTTTGATTCCCAGTACTGGCACTTTTTAAAATCCAATGTATCCACCTATACTTCTGCGAGGGCCATAGGGGGTATACTAGAGCCAATTGGAGTTACCAGTACCTCACGTCTGTTCTGAAGAGTATTTGGTATTGCGTAATCATTCAATTTATCGCTGGAACAATGCGACGAATATAACCGCCATGTACTATGGCGTAAGGTATCTCAGCCTCCGGTTCCTAGTCTGTCGAGCAATTTGTATTGCGTAATCATTCATATTGGAGTTGGTTTTCTGATAAATGTTATCAGTCAATTGTTTCCGGGCCCCTTTTTTGGTATCGTTCCAAGAATATGCATGCCACAGTGATTCAAGAAGCTTGATGGACAGAAATATTCTTTTAATGGTCAATGGCACTTGTTTCAATCCCAAAAAACTGTAATGACCACAGCTGGCCAGATATCCTTTTTGTAATTTAATGGTCCAGTGCACACTGGTTTTCCATAGCCGCACTTGCGCATGAGTTTCGGCCCAAAATCCCCCTCCGGGGGTCCCAAATACCCCTCGTATTTTTGTCCCCCACCCAACTTTTTTTGGACTTTGAATTTTTTATTTGTTGGGACTTTTTAACTTAGAATTTTTGGGGGGACTTGAAATTTTTTTGAACTTCCAATTTCTTAACTATAATGCCTCACTGTTTACACTAAGACGTAAAACCAAGACCAGAAAAGAGACACACAGACAGACCTAAAAAAGAGACACAGACACACATACAGATGGACAAAAAACGCAGAAAAAGAGACAAAAAGACATTAAGACCGACAGAAAAAGACACAAAGACACACAGACAGACATACAAAAAACACACAGAAAGAGAGAAAAAAGACATGTAGACAGACAGACAAAAGACATATAGACACATTGGCAGATAGAAAAAAGATGTAAAGACTCCCAGGTGGAAATAAAAACACACTAACAGAAAGAAAAAGACACATAGACAGATAGACAAAAAGACTCACAGACATACATGCAGACAGACAAAAAGACACACATACAGACAGACCACACAGATAGACAGAAAAAGTCACATGGACACGCAGAAAAGACATACAAAAAGACGCATAGACACACAGACAAACGAACAAAAAGACCCACAGACAGACAGACAGAAAGACACATAAACATACAGATAGACGGACAAAAAGACACTTAAGCACCCAGACAGACAGAAAGAGACAAAGATATGCATGCAGATAAGAAACATAGACAAACAGAAAAAGAGTCCAAAAGACAGACAGGCAGACAGAAAAAGACACATAGCCATACAGACAGACATAGAAAAAGACACATAGACACAGAGAGACACAAAAAAGACACATAAACTCACAGACAGACGGACAAAAGACACATAATCACGCACACAGACACAAAAAAGGTATATAGACCCACAGACAGATAAAAAGACACATAGACACACAAAAAGACATCGGACAAGGCACACATATAGAACGAAAAACACATACTGACAGGCGGAAAAAAAAATAGACACACAGACAGACACATAAATACACAGACAGACATGTTAAAAAGACACAAAGACACACAGAGTGACATACGGAAAAAAGGTACACAGACAGACGCACAAAAAGACACATAGACAGACAGACCAAAAGACCACATAGACACGCATACAAAAAGACAGACAGAAAAAACACATAGACACACACTGACAGACACATAGATACACAGGTAGACATATTAAAAAGGCACATAGACACACAAACAGACAGAAAAAAACACAGAGATACACAGACAAACGGGTAAACAGACGCACGGGTAAACAGACAAATAAGCATACGGACACAAAAAAACGCACAGGCACACAGACACACCAACAGATACACAGACAAAAAAACATTGACAGACAGCAAAACACATAGACACACAGACCAAAGGACAAAAAGACACGCTGGCAGACCGAAAAAGGATACATAGACACAGGGACAGACGAACAAAATACACACAAACACGCAGACAGATAGACAAAATACACATAGACATACAGACAGACATACAAAAGACACATAGACACACAGACAGACAGACGGACAAAAGGACACACAAAAAGATACATAGACAGGCAGACTAAAATACCACATACACACGAATACAAAAGGACACATATACAGACAGAAAAAAGACACAAAGACACGCAGACAGAATGAATGAAGGAATGAATGAACTTTATTACCCGTAAAGTATAAAAAACACAAAGTACGGAGTATTATGAATAAATAAACAAAAACAAATACGATAAACAGCGAAGAAATACAAAATTGAAACTAACAATAGACAATATGGATTAATCAACCAGTATCAATATGGAAAAAAGGCTGCAGAGGGTCATAAACGTGAATAAAGTTGACAGTCTTTTTACATAAATCATCACTGGAAGACCGAATCCGAGAAGGAACATCTACTAAACCAAATTGAGCAATTATTTTTTTTGTTTCGGTGCCATCTAGGAAGCCAGAGGAGGAATTTGCAATATCTGAAATAAGCCGTGCGTAGAGTATGTCGATCTTTCTTAGGAAACAGATGAGCCATGCCTAATAAAAACAAAAGCACAGGGGCGCAATAAGCGTTATAAATCATGCACAAACCGTTGCGATTATAACGGCTTTTGTTTGGGGATATTTTTCCGTAAGCGACGCGTAGGTTTTTCACGGCTTGATTCACTAGGGATGAGCAGGTAGCGGAAAGTGTTGGGCCGAAATACAGACCAAGCCAACTAACTAAAGAAGAACATGGTAGAACTGCAGTCCCAGTAACGAATGGAGTGACCGCATAAGGCTATTAAAACAAATAAACTCGCATTTAGACGCATTAACTGACAGTCCAATCTTAGATAGTTCATTGGTTAATATAGTAAAATTAGAAAGCAGTCCACGGCGAGTCCGGGCAACAAGAAGAACGTCATCTGCATATGCAATAGAAGACAAACCAGTATTACCGTAAAAAACAGAACTTCTAAGGGGACGCAGGCACGATGCAAGCACGCATTTAAATATACTAGGAGACAATACGGCACCTTGCCGAACTCCCTTATTAATTTTTACCGGGTCAGATATTTGGCCATTCCAGGTAACTTGAATTTTAGACTTTGAATACCAAGAAGACAATAAACTTAGTACGGAAGGATTAACACCTGAAGACGCAAGGGAAAATAGAGCCTGAGAGTGCACAATATTGTCGAAAGCTCCAGAAATATCAACAGTAAGACAGTATAAAGACATTTTAGCTTTTACGGCATCTTTCGTGAGTCGGCTTAAAACATGATGTGCATGGGAGCAACCGAAACTTTTCCGAAAACCAAATTGAAAAGGCGTAAAATCACAATTCGACTCAATTTCTGGTAGTAATAAATGTTCAAGCAACTTACTTAAGAAACACAATACTGTAATGGGACGATAATTCATACATGAAGTGGGGTCCTTGCCTCGCTTTTGAATAGACGTTACACGGCCACAAAGGAAACTATCAGGAACAAGCGACTGTGCTAAGCAAGACTGGAAAAATATTTGTCAATGGTTAAGTAGAGCAGGACAATCATAAGCAAAAAATCGGTAAGAAAGGCCGTCACCATCAAGGCTATTTGAACGCTTAATTTTTCTTAAAGCCCGTTAACAGACACATAGATACAAAGACAGACGTATTAAAAAGGCACATAGACACACAGATATACATAAAAAGACACATAGAAACACAGACACACAGGTAAACAGACGCGCAAGCGTACAGACACTAAAACAGACACACAGGCACACAAACCAACAGACCCACAGACAAAAAAACAAAGACAGAGAGAAAAAAACAGACACACAAACAGAATGAAAAAAGACACATAGACACGCACACAGATGGACAATGAGAAACATAGGCAGACGGAAAAAGATACATAGACACACAGATAGATGGACAAAAAAAACACAGACAAACATGCAAAAAGGCACACAGACAGAAAAAGACACATCGACAAACAGAAAGAAATTCAAAAAGGAACACATTGACAGACGGACAAGAAGACACACAGACAAGCAGAAAAAAGACCCATTGACATAAAGTCAGACGGACTGACCCACAAAAAGACACATAGGCACAACGACAGAACACATAGACACACATACAGATGGACGAAAAGACACATAGAGACACAGACAAACAGAAAAAAGACACACAGACACGCAGGCAGACAAAAAAGGACACATTCATACTGACAAACCTTTAGAAAGACAAAAAGACACAGAATAAAGACACATAGACACACAGACATATGGACAAAAAGACACATAGGCACACGGCCAGACGGACAAAAGACACAGAGATAGACACACAAATACACGGTCAGAGAGGAAAAAGACACAAAGACTGACAGAAAAAAGACACATAAACCAACAGATGGACTAAAAAGATCCATAGACGCACAGACAGACAGACACATAAGAATATTCACAGACAGACGGACAAAAGGACACAAAAAGACATACAGGCACACAGACAGACCAAAATAGACACACAGACAGACTGAAAAAGACAAACAGACATGCAGACAACATACACAAAATACACAAAGAGACACAGACTGATGGAAAAGAAGACACATAGACTCACTGACACCCACAAGAAAAAATAGACAGACAGAAAAAGACACATTGACACATAGGCAGACGGACCGACACACAAAAAGTCACACAGAAACACATATAAAAAGATACTCGCGTCTATGTGTCTTTGACGGAAAAAAGGACACACAGGCAGACAGACACAAAAAGATACACAGACAGATGGACAAAAAGACACATTGACGCACAAAAAAGAAATACAGGCGCACAGACAGACCGAAAAAGACAAACAGACAGACGAGGGAAAAACACAGCCAAAAACGAATCCCTGAGAAAATACATGTCCTTAGATTGTTGGCAAAAAAGGGGCCCAGAAACAATTGACTGATAGCATTTACCAAAAATCCAACTCCAACATGAAGGATTACGCAATACCATATGCTCGACAGACCGTAACCTGGAAGCTGTGATACCTCACAGCCTGAAGCTGTGATTCGTTGCATTGTTTCATCGATAGCATGAATGATTACGCAGTACCAGGTATTGGTAACTTCATTTGGCTCTGGTATGCTTTATATGGTCCTTGTAGGACTATAGGTGGCTAGAGGTTGACAAATTGTATTGTTACGCAATACCAGACGATGTTACGCAATGATCAACAGACCAGACTCGAGGAATTAGTAACTCCAATTGGCTCTAGTATACCCCCTATAGCCTTCATAGCAGTATAGGTCGATAGAAGGAATTTGAAAAAGTGCCAGTGCTGAGAATCGACGGGGGTACTCTCCCGTTGTATTTTTATAGCATTCTGCTGCGGAGGTCTAAGGCTCCTTTTTGCGAAAACACGGAATTCCTGTTTTTGGTCAAGATAATAAGATTGTGGAAGTATGTATATTTGTTTGTTTTTTAGGGGATGGGCGTTAACCAGGGTTGATCGAATCGAACAAGGGGGTGTATAATGTTGGAACAGGATTCATTTGAATACAAATTTTAGGATTTTTGCCGATATTGAGTAAGAAAAGAGTATACACCCGTGGAAAACGCCAATTGATGGTATTTTCTGCAAAAACAACAGCTGTTCTATTAGTAGGACCAAAATACTATCGAGCTTAAAATAAAAAAAAATCAATTGATTTAATACTGTCGTAAAGCCTTTTATATAACCTCCAATTTTCAGAAGCCATCCTTCGGAAGAAGCTTTGTTCTTAGGGATATACCAACATATCTTCCCCTTTCCTTGGGAAAGGGGAAGATATTTTTCTTTCTTTTTTTTAATTCTGTTCAGTGCAATGGTTCACATTATACTGAAAGTAACTCCTTAATATCAAGGTAGGTTTTTGCCCCGCAGCACCCATGTTGTAAGTTAGGGATAGGGGATGAATCCATCCCCTTCTATATTGATTTAAAAACATTTTATATGAAATTTCAAAATTTATAAACTGAGTCCAGCACGGAAGTGTACAGTTATTAATAAGATATTGGGAAATGAAATTGAACTGTGGAATTCGGGAATTCTTCAAAAAAACGTTACCTACCTACGGGGCGGCCTGAAGGTGTGAATATGATGGCTTTTTGGCTTTCTTTAGAAAGACCAGCGATGAGCAAGCATGGTAACGATCAAATACGAGAACTGGCCGGTGATCAAGTGAGCTTACAATATTTGCCCAACCAAACTTACAAAAGAAACAATATTCCTTATTTAATTAATAAATGGCTAAGCTTTTAAAACATATGCAAAAAATAATTTTTTGCTTGGCCTGATAAGTAATAATGATTGCCCACAACCGTACATTTGCCACAAGAAGTAATAAAAATATCTTATGTAGAGTTTTCTAAGCTAAGGAAAGGTGAAGAATCTGGCAATAACTAAATATTATTTGGTGAACAAAGTACTCCGAACACACTGAGACTTCTTAGCATGTAAATATGCAAAGGATTAATTTGTTTACTCAAATTAATTTTGTTCTTACGGCTAAAATAGTCTTTTTAAGCCCTTAATATTCTCTATCGTAATAAATGTGGCTATCCACATAATTTGTTGAATGTTTGCTTTTCATTTATGGAGTAGATCTGATGGAGCTCCTAATTGAAATATCAGTCTGATTGCTTTCGTGAAAGATTATACTGGTATCTTTAATTATACATTTATTTTCTCTCTTCTAGAAAGCCGACTTAGCAATTGGCTCCATGACAATAAATTTTGCAAGAGAAAGTGTAATCGATTTTACAAAACCTTTTATGAACCTTGGAATAAGCATTTTGTTTAAGGTAAGAGTTGAAGCTAGCAGATCTTTAAGGTTTAAGTGATATTAGCCTACAGCAATGCGTAGGCCTACTAGTAAAGTAAACGGTAAAGGATGCGCCATCAGACATCTGAGTCGAAACCTGTCGGCTGCGATAATTAAAAGTACGATGTATGCAATTTTTGTAACTTCTCAAGAGAGCCAAAATACAGAAAAAAGTTTGTCGGATATGGTCGCTCTGAAGGATGAGGGTAATGGGGATAAAAGATATTATGCTCTTTTTAGTTCTATAAATTAAATTCAAGTATTCCTAGCGAATTCACAACTAATCAATTTTATGGCGTATGTCTCTTTTTTCCTTGACAAAAAAAGGAGACAAATACCAGGTCAAAAATAGCTCCATAAGATAGTCCTCTTCTTTCAATCTGAATTGCAATATGACCTGATAAAAACAGAGACTTACAGCACTTAGAAGCTTATATCTATTTTATCTTCGTAAAGGTACAAGATAAGAAAATTCTGACTGCATCATTCGATTCCTTGTGCTTAGTTTACCCAAATCACATATGTAACTGATTTTCAACCAAAGTCACTTTTTTTTATTATCACAGCCGTGGTGGTGATAATCTCCTTTTCCAGACCCTTCAGTTAGGAAGTGCAATAGGAAGAATCAATAGGTAACGGGTGCTAGTAGGAGTTAATAAAAAAAAAACTCTTCCACCAAAAGAAGTTTTTCAGAAGAAATTAAAAAGCTACATTAAACTTAAGATGAGCGGAAAGAAAGTCAAATGGTTATTTAAGCGTAAAACAAGTATGGATCAATATCAACAAATAAGTGAATCCCCCCAAAAAACAGATATATTTTGTAAATAGTCAACTTAAGCCTCAAAAGAACAGAAACTATAGTAAACAGGAGTAAGACTAACATGGGCGCCGCCAGAAAATTTTCCAGGGGGGGGGGCAGACGCCAAAATAGCAGTGGTGGTTGGGTGACAGGGAATATATTTCAGGATATGTTATCGTAGGATTAAGTTTATTTTTAAATACTTTTAGGAAAACAAACTCTAAAATAAAAAGAGCAATTAAATGGCATGCAAAATGAAACAAAATACAGTAAATTTTAAACGACAAGGATTCCTGACAAAGGGATCAATTTATTTAGTCAATAATATATTTAATTATTATCCATTTAATCTTAAAAGAAAATCAAACTCAAACAAAAACTACAGAAAGATCTATTGCTTTGGTAGGTTAAACTAACATGGACTTATCTTTATGCTATTTCCTACGCCTTAGAATAGTTTACAGAAAGAGTAGAGAACCTCAAAAATCATCCCGCCTGCATAGATACCACGTCTTGATCTTATAACGGCATGTAAAATATACCTGTTTCATAACAGGACAATCCTCCCCCACGAATTTAAATCCTTTGTATATTCAGCTATAAGAAGAGATTCATGATTGGAATTTTTTCCTTGTATGCTGTCAAAGCAACGAATTCTAGCCGACTACCTTTCAGCGTGATTCTACCTTTCGGGCTTGATATGACCCTCACTTTGACCTGCTAATTTGCTTGCCTCTGCAAAACGTGGCAGCTACTGACATACAGTTTTTGGCAAGGTTTGTTGTTCCATCGCCAAGGAGCAAATTTGCTTTCTTGCACATATTCTCCACTCCATCTCTCACATCCTGGAGAGCTTGTACTGGTAAGCTGTACCAACGATCATCTATAAAGCTATTGGGTAGTTGACTTTTTTGGGGGCAAGGAGCAAACTTTTCAAATTATCGGCCGTACACTCCTCTTCCTCAATTTTTTGCCCCACATAAGTAAGTCTTTGTATAATGTCTCTTTTTAGAAACTTTGCATGTGGACATTTCTTCATTTTCACTAGATTATATAGATACGATGTGTAGTTTTTAGTAATATGGTTTCCATACTCTTCTTTTTCAGTTAGAATATCGTATGAGATGTTCTGTTTCAATTTATATAAAACACTCGAGTCTCAGTCTCCAATAAAACGACGGTATTTAGAATAGAATAATTATCAAGAATCCTTTATGTGTAAAAATGGGAAAGGGGGGCTGAAAAAGTAACTGGGCTCATGAGTGAATCTAGTTGGTTCCTGTTGTTTCAATTCATGATGGTCAATTGCGTTCTTATCAAATTTTATTTGTTCATATCAGCGGTAACACCGTGCATCATTTGTTACATTTTCTGACTGAGATCAGAGAGTCTGAACATGAAGTCCGATTATAAAATAAATATGTTTATAATATAACACAGAAGTAAAATAGAGCATCTTAGCAACCGCTTCAACCATAAAACCTATCTGAAACAAAAAGGAGAAAAATAAATAGAAGATAATCATTCTCTTCTTGCAAAAAAATTAAATATTCGTTTCTTTTTTATCTAGGCCAGCTGAATTGTATATATAGTTCAGTTTGTTTACGCTCCAGACTTTTTTCAAAAAAAGCCACAAGGTTTCACTCTGGATTTTTTTTTCTATTTCCTGGGAATTACATCCGAAAAAACAAACCGGCAAAATTTTAGATCCTTTTTCAAAAACTCCTTGTGCAAAAGTTTATTTTGCTGACATATCGGGTCAGAGAGCAAGATCTCTTTTCATAGCATATGAAAATTAACATTGCAATGGATTTAGAGACATTAATCTTAACGTTATAAACGACAAAACTTTTAAATGTATCTTATATCCAGAAAAATACAAAAACATTGTAAAAAAATGAAATTGCTCCCCTAGATCTTGAAACATTCCCTATATATATATATATATATATATATATATATATATATATATATATATATATATATATATATATATATATATATATATATATATATATATATATATATAAATACCGTTAATGTCCGAATTCTTGTTAATGTCGACATACATCGGTGAATGTTTGAAATTCCTTTGTCTGTGCATGGATTAAATTACCTTTGCAAGTCAGCTTTTTCAGTCTTATGCATACTATGATGGTAAAAGTTAAAGGTAGTTCAGGTTATATTATGTTAATTTAGGTTAAGTTCTATTAGGCGAAGTTAGGCGAGTTTGGTTCTAAATATCAGAAATGGGTTAAAAACCTAACCTAAGCTAACCCAACCTATCTTCAACAGACCTAGTCTATTCTAACCTAGCCTGTCATCATCAAACCCTGCATTAAATTGAAAAAGCTGACTGGCAGCTCTGACTAAATCCAAGAAGAAATAAAAGGTATTTCAGACATTTGCCGGTGAATGTCGACATTCACCAATTTGCAGACATTCACGTTACCACATATGCATGTTACCGTGAATGTCAACAAAATAGTTTGGTTAGGTTAGAATAGATTAGGTTTGGTTGGGTTAGAATAGATTAGGTTTGGTTAGCTTAGGTTTTAACCCATTTCTGACATTTAGAACCAAATTTAACCTAACCCAATCTAACCTATCCTAAACTACCATAATCTAACCTAACTTTTGCCATCCTAGCTTGCATAAGACTGAAAAAGCTGGCTCGCAAAGCTAATTGAACCTAAGCAGTGAAAATGAATTTCGAACATTCACCGGTGAATGTTGACATAAACCAGATTTCGGACATTCACGGTAACATACATATATGATAGAAGCTTATAATTTATATACATATATATATATATATATATATATATATATATATATATATATATATATATGTATATGTATATATATATATATATATATATATATATATATATTACCCCTATTCTGTTGTCAGCATACTTAAGTCCCTTGAGCAAAGTTGTGCCGACTGAGCTGATGATTCAAGCCTTTCTATATTAACAAACTTCGTAGTGTCCTCAGAGTTATAGTAATGAATGGCCATGGTGGTACAATTTACCCCAAGCTATGGTATCGTGTAAATTATTTGCTTGTTTTATTTTTTTAATTACTGGTAAATTAACGTATATTCAATGGGACAGGCTAGTGCATCATATAAAAAACAAGAAAAAAATCGGATGTCTGAGAACATAGCATAGTAGAGGATCATTAATGGCGACGTGCTTGTAGTTCCAACGAGATAATTGAAACTCGACAATCTAGCTAGTGGAAATTACCTTGGATCCAAAGCTTTGCTTCTATTATTTCATCTGTGGTACTGATATTCACAATCACAAAATACTGAAAAATCACGAGATATTTTTATTGATGCATCTTTGAATATCTTGTCAGATTATAGTCATTTATAATGCATTTTGGTGTATTTTTCGGGCAGCAAGTGAAAACTGGCAATTTATTTTTAGCTGAGAAAAAAAAATTGAACATATAAAGCTTGAGTAGAACTAATTCATCTAAAACTTTTCAGGTATCTGATCGAGAACCAGTAAAGCTGTTTTCGTTTATGAAGCCACTCACCGCTGAAGTGTGGATGTACATTCTCCTTGCTTACTGTCTTGTTTCGCTGACAATTTATATTGTTAGCAAATTTTCCCCTAATGAATGGCACGATCAACATCCATGTGAAGACGAACCAGGGATTATGAGAAATCAATTTTCCTTGAGTAATTCCTTTTGGTTTGCAATAGGAACTTTAATGCAGCAAGGCTCAGATCTAAATCCAAAGGCAAGTTCAGAATATTATTTATTTATCAATGAATGATTGTTCGAACACGAAAAGATAATATTTAATAAATAAAACAAAAGAACACAAACAGGAAAACAACAGCTATTAAAGAAATTACAGGTATTACGTTTAATAATAAATTAACAAGTGTTCAATGAGATTAGCTAGTGTATAACATAAAATGTTGGAAAGAAAATTAGAGCCTTCGATTACATGCTGCTGCACACAATTGTCAGATCGTGTTCGTTCCAGGGCGCAGCATTGTGACCTTGTTAAGAATATATATATATATATATATATATATATATATATATATATATATATATATATATATATATATATATATATATATATATATATATATATATATATATATATATATATATATGCAGAACATTATTACGTATAAAACGTATTACGTATGCATTAACGTATATAAAATACGTTAATGTGTGGTTTTTTTTTGGGGGGGGGGAAGGTCAAAGCTAGCATGGCGTCCAGGCTCTGATAAAACTACCAACGCCTTTGGATGCAGTTTATGCCGGAAAAAAAAACCGCAGCTAAGCTTTGACAGGAGTCGAATTCTGTTTTGGCAGCTGGACTTCAATTAGCCCAATGAAATGTCTTTTCTTCTTTTCTTTTAGCAGGTGACGTTTGGAAGAATATCTAAGCATGCGATACGGATGATTAGGGAATAATGGATCCCCTGTTATTCAAGAAATATTGTTAAAGTGTGAAGTTGCAGTTACATTTACACACTACTATCAAGTGGCCGAGGAGACTCCTCAGGATTAGTTTGGAGCACGTTGAAAATTGTTATTAATTTTACAAAACTTCAAATGACCTACCTTACTTAAACCAAGCTTACAATAGTGAAACAGTTCTTTGTTCGTCAAATCAAACATTTGGGCTACGAACTGTAAGTAAGAAGTGGCTGGCAATCATAGTAAACGAAATTCATTAAAAAAAGGAAATAGTAAACTTAGTAAACAAAATTCATTTAAAAAAATGAGTTGATAAATATATAATATATATATATATATATATATATATATATATATATATATATATATATATATATATATATATATATATATATATATATATATATAAAAGTAAAACAACCCTTTAACTCTATGATGGGCAATTTTATTTGTATTTTAGCTATAGTTTACTTAGTACCAGTAACTGAAAAGAGGTTCCTAAAATTTCTTGTGGGTAAAAAGGGGTGGAGTGTCTAAATAAGTTTGAGAACCACTGATCTAGAGAACAAATCCGTGTGGAAGAGGGATTTTTCCGTGAGAGTATAGCCAGATATCCTGGCATTATTTATAAAACGATCAGAAATTAAATATATAAAAAAGTTTTTCGACTGAAAGTTAGGAGCAGCATTAAAACTTAAAACGAACAGAAATTATTACGCATATGAAGAGGCTTGCTCCTCCTCAACACCTCGCTGTTTGCGCTAATGTTGAATTCTGTCCCAATTCCTTAAGAACGACTCTTGAAACACTTCGTTCATTCAATTAGAACAATAAGAAGTTTCTATTTTAAGTACTAAAGAGCTTTAGCGTAAAGGTTGAGGTGTTGAGGAGGAGCAACCCACTCATACACGTAATAATTTCTGTTCGTTTTAATTTTTAATGTTGCTCCTTACGTTCAGTTGAAAAAACATGTTTTCTATTTAATCCCTTGTTGGGGTAAAGTGTCATTGGATCTTTTGTAACTTGATGGGTGCCTAGAGCTTTGAAAAGTGTATTTTTAGGCCACAATGTTATAACTTTTATTTAAAATGTAGATGAATATAGATGGATAGGGGTTCCAATTTCCCTCCGTAACCTCCTTTCACTCTACGATTGTTTTTATATTATGATTGTAATACGGGTGGTGATTGGTGACATTTCACCTTTTATTGTAAAACTAATTCAGTTGTAACAGAAAAAGCTGTATTTAGATGCTTACCTGTAAAGAAGTAGAGGAGTGAATGGGTCCCCTATAAAAAAAAAAATTTAATGAGCTCCCCTTGAAAAATCAAAAAAGGATGGTCCTGTTCTTCTCCGGTTTCAGACCCACTCCCCCTCCCTTAGAAATATTTTAAGGGCTACAAATTCCCGGGGATGCTGAACATTCAGGGATGATCGAAGCACTAATACACGAATATAAAACTTGAATTTGCAAAAGGAGGGATAGAAGAAAGGTATAATTCCCTGACCCGTCACATTTAAGACACTGGTTAAAACAGTTCTTAGTAGCAAACGCCTTTTAAAAAGCAGCTTTTCTAAACAGAAATCAAACCGTTCAAGAACAAACATGGATTACAATTTTGATTTTTTAAATGCAACATTAAAATCATTGACTTTCTATGGTGATTAAACAAAAAAAAAACTTATTTCCACTGAAAGTCAGGAGCAACATTAAAACTTGAAACAAACAAAAATTATTCTGAATATGAGAGGGGCTGTCCCCTACTCAATCCCCCGTTCTCTAGTTTGAAGCTAGGTAATTAGTAGTCACGAATCTGTTGTAGCGATAATTATCAGCTTTATTAATTTTCAAATTTCTGTATGCTTTAAATTTGAAGATTCATTCGAAATAATTGATTAATCTTTCCTTTTTCAATTACATTGACAAAATCTTTAGGGGAAAAGCGGGGGCTGTAGTCAGCATTAAGCTTTGCCTTTTGAGACAAAACAAGCATTCTCTTCTGAAGTCACTTTTATGAGTTATGTGTAGCTTAGATCATACAAATCATAAAGGGTAGTTGCCTGTATTAAAAGTAATTTTTGAAGTACTTAGTGTTAATCTTCTTTTCGGAAAATATTATTTAAAGGCGATCAAGTTACGAATAAGAAAGGAATGTATTTTCCTTAACCTTCTCAATAAAATAGGAAGATTTCAAAAGGTAATGAAAATTTATATACAAAATTAGTTGCATAGCGTCAATTTATTCAGGCAATACCTCCAAAATGTTTAAAAACTGATAAATAGCACGCAATAAATATATAAAACTACCTGTAGATAACATTTTGTTCGTGATTTTTTTTTTCAACTTATTTTTTTTAAGTTTTTCCTGTCTTTTTAGGCAGCATCAACAAGAATCATAAGTGGTATTTGGTGGTTTTTCACTTTGATAATGATCTCTTCTTACACTGCTAATTTAGCTGCTTTTCTTACTGTTGAGCGAATGATTACTCCTATTGAGTCAGCTGAAGATTTAGCAGACCAGTCTGAAATATCATATGGAACACTCGAATCAGGATCTACCTTAGCTTTTTTTAGAGTGAGTTGGGCAGGATTGTTCCTCTTCTTTTTTTTTTTTTTTTAGGCTAAGAAAGAGATTTTATTCTTCCTCTCTTTTTTTGCTTAGGACGGAATTTTATTTTCCCCTTCTTTATCCTTTATATATCCTTTATCCTTTATATATCTTTATCCTCTTCTTTATAGCTAGTTAATCGCAACATTATAAATACGTTTTAAACTTCCTATTTCACAACACTTGCTCAGGTGAATTTCTTCATAGCTAAGGTTTTTCACTCTCTATAATCTATCAGTTTCGAATTATATTTTCTTCTGTTAAAACCTTTGAAAGTGGAATGGATATGAATACGCCCTCCACATCTCCAAATAGATCAGAAATGAAATCATTGAAAAAAAGAAGGTGGGTATACATAAAATATAATTTTCTGAATGAAAAAAAAATTATTGAAAAAGAAAATAGGACTTGGTGCTTTTCATAATAAGATTTGTAATATAATTAGATATGTTAAATCGATTATAGTTTGATGGCTGAAGTTGGTAGGGAGTAAGGGGAGGGGTATCTCCTCTGGGAATTGTTTAATGGTTTTAATTTTTACTTTTAATATCTAACCAATACTCGAATAATTCTCCAAATTCTCTTGTTTGTAATTGAAATGACTACTAAGCACGAGTAATTTCCTATTCTATTGAGGTTTCAAGATCTTATCTGCAAAAAAATGTTGAACTTTGTATTTTTTGCCACAAGAAAGATCACGGATGTATGTTTTTCTTCCCAGGGATGATCGTATCGAAATAATAGTCCTAAAATATCGTGAGAGTGCTCATCTGAACGGAAATTAAAATTTCTAGTGGTACCTTTTTATGTAACCAAAAGAATTAAAGGACAACCAGCCCCCTCACACGTTTCTTTTTCTCAAAATTCGCTCGATCAAAATTTTGTGATAGCCATTGATTCAGCATAGTTGAAACGATCCCAAACTATAAGCACATATAAGCGTTATCAACCTATACTCTTTTCTATGATTATCAGTTTTAATAAACAGTACTAGGATACTAAACTTTGCTTTGTAAGAGGAATTTCAGACCTAAAACGACATTCAGTGTACCTAGCCCCCTTCGAAAATGTATACCTCGAACACCCTGATTCACCTAAGAACAATTTTTGTTTAATTTTCCCAGGTTTCCATCTAAAAAATGCAAAAACAACCCTAAAGTACAGTGTAATTACTGGGACACCAGCAACAATTTTGAAAATGATCTTTTTTATATTTTCATGGAAGAAATTCGTCCGGCCCTTCACAAATTTCGGTAAGCATCGGTTTTATTGTTTCTTTAATAAAAAAAAAGGTCAAAAAGAAATGTTTTTCTCCCAATATATTCCCCTTTACTCACTTTACTTACTTAAGTCCCGGCCATCCTCGCAGGACGTTTTGGGGCCACTCCTCTTGCTAGCTCGTGCCTAAGGGCTCTGTACATTGATCTGTTTAGTGCGATACGTGATACCTGCGCTTTTTTGACGTTTTCGAATTTCGATTAAGTTCTACATTAATCGATTTCGTGATATGCCTTGGGGCCGAAGGCCATGGAAGGATCCTTCAAGGGCGATTTTAGGGAGGTGCCTCGGCTCCAGTCACGTGACGTGAACGAACCAGTGCAGTTGTCGTTTCTTGATTCTACTGAGAATGGTTTCAGTGGACTGGAGCCTTTGACGCTCTTCCACATTTGTGATTCAGTCAGTGTATTTGATTCTAGCAATTCGACGGAAACATCTCATTTCGGAATCTATAAGTTTTCTTTCGTCTTTGGTTTTCAGAGTCAGTGTTCCGCATCCATAAATAGCTATGAGGATTACTAATCTGTTGAATAAGCGCATTTTGTGTCTGTCGGATAGGTGGCTACTTTTCCAGAGGTCGCTAGTCTTCGGAAGCTAGTGCTAGCAAGTGCAAGTCGACCTTTCACGTCAGAGCTATGGCAATTATCTGAGGACAGTTGGCTACCAAGTTACAGGAAGTGGTCAACCGTTTCGATCTGTCTCCCACCTATGGTGATAATGGACTATTGCCTAATTCCCGTTTCGTGGTTACTATGACTTTGGCCTTGCTGGCATTGAGCTCCATCCCGAACGGCTTTGTGGTATTGTAGAGTTTATCAGCTTATGCCTGCAGTTCTTGTGTGAGTTTGCTAACAAATCAATATCATCAGAGCAGGCAATATTGTCTATTAGCAGCCCTCCTATTGTTGCGCCATATTCCGACTGCATCAGTGACAGAACGGCATTTAGAAAGAGGTTGAAGAGATGTGGTGATAAGATGCGACCCTGGAGTACTCATGACGAAGTTGTGTACTCTTCTCACAACCCATCAGCGGTTATTACTTGACCTCGGAACTAGTCGTACAGACTTTTGATGATTTAAACTATCTCATAAGGGATCCCGTAGTGAGTCCTTTGCGCCATATTAGGTCAAATGGCTGACGGAAATCAGCAAACAGTTGGTAGAGTTCTTGGTTGAATTCAATGTATTGTTCCATGAGTTGTCGAACGACAAATTTCTGATCAATTTTTGATCTCTCAGGGTGAGAGCCGGCCTTATATTCTCCAATGGCAAAGGCTGTTGTTGCTTGTATGCGTCAGAGTAGGACTTTTGTCGGGAAACATGACCGATGACTCGTGAGGCTGATCGGACGTTAGTTTCTTCACTCTTTCTTTGGCCCCTTTTTGTGGATGGGCACAATAGCAGCCTTGCACCAATGACGGGGTACATGGCCGGTTTCCCACACCGCAGACAAAAGGGCATGGTACAGATCACTTACACAATCCGATCCGACGTAAATGAGTTAAGCAATGACTCCGTCTGGACCCAGCACTTTTCCTTGTTTAAGTGACTTGGTTGCTGACTCGGTTTCTGACTTGAGTGGACGTGGTAATCTAAATTCTTGATCGGGTATGGGGATGCGGGTTAGTATTTCAGGATCCGCAGCTGCTGCGGGGGGGTTTATCGTTAAAGAATTCTTTCCATCTTTCAAGTTTCATCTTTGAATCGTTAATCTCATTTCCGTCCTGATTTCGTGGCTTTGGGTTTAACTTGTGTACCATTCTGAAAACTGTTTCACTGTTCCCCTTTTGGAACAGTTCTCCGCAGTGTTCGCGTTTTTTCCACAGGTGATTACGCAGTGCCTTTCTGATCTCTCACTCTACTCTCACTCTCTCACTCTACTAGCAGATCTTGATATCTGATATAGACTATACAAATTTACCTATTTACCCACAATTCCTCAGAATGAGTTCATTGACTTTCTTTCAGCAGAAATCAGGGAGAATATTCTCGGCAAAGTTTTGGATTCAGAAATTTATTCTATGATACAATACTCGATGCTTCACATACTGATAAGCTTGTCGGCGTAATCTGCAATACCAGGTTGGAAGGACACCTAGAAAGAGACTACTAGATGTTAGCGAGGCTAATAACGAAATCAGGTAGGGTATGGCAGAAAGTATAATAGGACCGTTGTCAAGGAGAATAATTCCTCTTTATAGACTAGCTTTGCAGTCTTATGACTATGCAAGTGCGATGTTTGGTCAATTTAATAGAGTCCAGTAGGAAATACCTGAACTTCCTGATCATCGTGTGCCCTATATTCCTTGACAGACCCACAGACTAAACTTTGTTATAGAACTTAATGGTAATTCATCTCTTTGGATAGTTTAGCTTTCCAAAATCCTCGATGAAATATGAGGGTTCTTCTTTTCATCTACAAAGCATTTGCTTCCCTTGAAGGGAAACTCTCTTCGATTGAAAACAGCCTTAATCTCCGAAACTTATCACGGACTCGGTGAACTGCAAGGGCTGAAACCATACAAGCAGTAGTTACCTAGTTTGAAGCATCAGTTTCAGCCATTTACGAAACAAAAGAGATAAAGAACACCGATGCGAAACCGAAAGCACAAGCTAGCAGCCTTTTGAAAAGGATTCTAAACTTCAAATTTATCGCTTGCCTCATCTTTATGAAAAAAGTCATGTACAAGATCAGGATAGCAACAGGAAGACTTGAAGGAGAGGATATAAACTTCATCGACCAAAAGAGACTCTTGAAGCTATGAATAAACTTTTCAAAAGAATATCGAAGGATGAAATGATAAATTTCACTGACAGTGCAAAAGTGTTTGCCAGATTGAGAAAAGTAAATCCAGAGGCAGATTTCGGTCAGAAATCATCGTCGGTGACTTGGACCATCTCGTTTTGACAGCCAAGATCATAGTCAAGCCGAGATCTCAAGGTATCAATTCTATAGGCAACATTTTAAATCCTGCTCGTAAGGTTGACTACAATGGTGGGACATAATCTCAGAACTTACCTTGTCAATTTTCAGCCATTTTTATCCTAACTTATTATCCAAAAAGTTTTATCCTAACTATTACCCGAATTTATTAAAATATGTGAGGTGAAAAAGAATAAAAGTGAGTGTGAATAAGGTGTGGATTTTTTTCAGAATGGTAAAGATATATATGTTACAATTGAGGGAGGAGGAGATGTAGGACAGGCAGTGCAAACGTTTGTCTTGTGAAAAGAAAAGGATCTAATGCGACAGAATATTGTCAGATTTTTCGGTTGGAGTAGGAAATTTGTTGGATTTTAGACCAGTGTGGTGTCGGAAAAAAATGTCGGATTTTCCGTGGTCGGGTGTCGGAATTTTCAGACTTTTTAAACTGACCGAACGGAAATCTGGTAGGAACAAAGTGGAAACACTGCTTTGTCTAATGGTTGAGATAGAGTGCGATCGTGCTGTCAAGATATCTTTAGTGTGAGGAAGACAAAGAAAAATTGTCGCCGTCAATCACGAAGAGTAGCTGGAATTCGCACAGACAAATCGTCTAATTCTTTTTTATTGACAAGATTTATTGTAGTTTGTCTTTTTCTTAACGTGGCCTTAGAATTTGTTCAAAATTGAATCAGTGACTTACAAATTCCTGTGTTATAAAGTTTTTTTCTTTTTTGTTCTTTTTTATTTTTTTTGGATTATAGGACTCGAAGATTGAAACATATCAGAAAATGTGGCGTTTCATGGAAAATAGAAAGCCATCGGTGTTTGTTAGTTCATATGAAGAAGGCATACGTCGTGTCCTTGAAGGGAACTATGCATTCTTTATGGAATCAAATACACTAGTTTACAATATACAGAGAAACTGTAATCTCACTCAAATTGGTGGCCTTTTAGATTCGAAGAGCTACGGTATAGCTACCCCAAAAGGTAAGAGGCTGTCCCTTTTTGCCAGTCAATGTAAAACGTCCCTATTTACTATTTACTATTTGAAGAGAACTATGTTTTTTTATTGTTATAAAAAGTAGAGTTGTGACAGAGTCAAACTTTGGCGTAAAGAGCGAGGCGTTGCGGAGGGGACAACCCGTTTCATATACGGAGTAATTTCTTTTCATTTTAAGTTTTAATGTCGCTCCTTACTTGCAGTCAAAAAACTTGTTTTTTATTATTTAATAACCTACTAAAAACATACTTTTTGAAAATGATTGCCCTGTTTCTATCATTAATACCATAATTGCCCAAAGATTAAACAGACATTCTCTTAAATCCCTGAAGTCTAATACCTGTAGATGATTGGATTAGACCCACAAACACTGTTTACTTACGGTGCATTCCAAAAATTACTTCAAAACTGAAACAAGTCCGTTAATTTTTTTTTCAAAAGTAATTTAACTGCTATGAATCTTCTCAATCAAACATTTCGTGGTAACGAACTGTAGTAAGGAGTGACCCGGCTCAATAGTAACCAAAACTCTAAAAAACTGAGTTTTGTTAGCAATAGCTACATCAAAAGAATTGCATTTTAATGCTGATTTTAACTATATAAGTTTAATCAAGTTTAGTCTTACCCATCAAAATTTACGAGCCTCAGAAAATTTGCCTTATTTTATAAAATAGGGGGAAACATCCCCTAAACGTCACAGAATCTTAACGAAAATCACACCATCAGATTCAGCATATCAGAGAACCATACTGTAGAAGTTTCAAGCTCCTATCTACAAAAATGTGGAATTTTGTATTTTTTGCCAGAAGGCAGATCACGGATGCGTGTTTTTTTTTTTTTTTTTTTTTTTTTTTTTTTTTTTTTTTTTTTTTTTTTTTTTTTTTTTTTCCAGGGGTGATCGTATCGGCCCAGTGGTCCTAGAATGTTGCAAGAGGGCTCATTCTAACGGAAATAAAAAGTTCTAGAGCCCTTTTTAAGTGACCAAAAAAATTGGAGGGCACCTAGGCCCCCTCCCACGCTAATCATTTTTTCAAAGTCATCGGATCAAAATTCTGAGATAGCCATTTTATTTTTAGCATAGTCCAAAAACCTTATAACTATGTCTTTGAGGACGACTTACTCCACCACAGTCCCCGTGGGAGGGGCTACAAGTTACAAACTTTGACCTGTGCTTGCATATAGTAATAGTTATTGGGAAGTGTACAGACGTTTTCAGAGGGATTTTTTGGTTGGGGGGTGAGTTGTTGATAAGAGGGGGATATGTTGGGGGAACTTTCCATGGAGTAATTTGTCATGGGGGAAGAAAATTTCCATGAAGGGAGTGCAGGATTTTCTAGCATTATTTAAAAAAAAACAATAAAAAAATAAATATGAAAAAGTTTTTTCATATGAAAGTAAGGAGCAGCGTTAAAACGGAAAAAAACTACTACGCATATGAGGGGATTCGTCCCCTCCTCAATACCTCACTCTTTACGCTAAAGTATTTTTAGTAATTTCAACTATTTATTCTACGGCCTTTGTGATTCAGGGGTCATTCTTAAGGAATTGGGACAAAACTTAAGCTTTGTTGTAAAGAGCGAGGTACTGCCGAGGGGGTAAACCCCTTCATATACGTAATAAAAACATACGAATACAAAAGTTCGCTACGTAAGCTAATTCGTAAGTTACGTATATCTTTTACTAATAAAAACGTTTGTAAAAAATTAAGTGTTCTAGTTGCCTTTTTAAGTAGCCAAAAAACTGGGGGGGGGGCGACTGGGCCTCCTCCACCGCCCCTTTTTTCCCAAAATCATTCGGTCAAAACTATGAGAAAGCCATTTAGCCAAAAAAATAAATATCCAAATTTCGTTTTAATTATTCATCTGCGGAGAGCCAAAATAAAACATGCATTAATTCAAAAACGTTCAGAAATTAAATATAAATACAACAAGTTTTTTCAGCTGAAATTAAGGAGCGACATTAAAACTTAAAACGAACAGAAATTACTTCGTATATGAAAGGGGCTGGTCCCTCCTCAACGCCCCGCTCTTTACGCTAAAGTTTTTTACTGTTTTAAAAAGTAGAGTTGAGAGAAAGTGTCAAACTTTAGCGTAAACAGCGGGGCGTTGAGGAGAGACCAGTTCCTTTCATATACGAAGTAATTTCTGTTCGTTTTAAGTTTTAATGTCGCTCCTTACTTTCAGTTAAAAAACTTATTTTTTTATATTTAATTCTCACAAGAATAAAACCCCAGCTACTCGTCAAAATGGGATACATCGAATACCGTGTAGTTATGGAAATTATTCAAAGTTAAAAATTGATCTCTAAAGCCGTTCCCAAGATATTGTAAATAATTTGAAAAGTCAGGTGGTCAGGTGCGCATAGTGTCTTCATGTTTAATTTACCCAAGTATGTGTATCGTTTCTAGAATAAATTTTTGTTAAAATCCATTAATTTTGCCCTAATGAATGATCCGTAAGAGCTAACTTGATATACACCTAGTTATGAGTAAAGATTTTTTTTTTATTATATTTAGAACCCCGCCCACACTCCTAACAAAATGTATGATCTTCTTAGCCCGAGACAGGTCGCCAGAAGTTTCGAGTTAATCAAGAACCCAAGATTTTACAGTCATTGTTCTCCTGGACACTGATTTAAATCGTTAGGTATAAACAGGACGACGAGAACATCCCTTGAGATGCATAAATATTTATAAATTTTGAATGATTACCCGAGACTCTCTTGTTCTGTCCTACTTTATGATTGGCAATAGGTTTGCCAATAGGAACCATATCACTCAAATTAAGGAAACCGTTCCGTAAGTGTCTCAACTTCCAGTGTATTTTATGGTCCTGTGTGTTTCCCCTTTCCTCTAGAAAATAACCCACCGCGCAAAATGTCCCCTCCCTTGGTAAATACCCCCCCCCGGAAAATATTCCCTGTGGAAAATACATTCACGTTGAAAGGAAATTATTCACAATAATTTTCACCCACTAAAAATTCCTCTAGGCAATCTCATCTCCCTGTAGAAAACTCACCCGCGAACCAATAACAAATACTATCGGTAGCAATGGACAAATTACAAAATTAAAAAGGCACTAACTTCTACAATGGGGTTCTCTGATTTTTTTTTCCATTTAGGGAGGGAGGGAGATACCTCACAGGGTGCATTTTAATGCCAAAACATCCCAGCTCTCATTGAGCCACCAGATAAATGCAAATTTAGTTCTAAGGGAGATGCAAGGGGAGGGTGGAGGTAAAAACTGATGCATAATCCCCATGGCCGTAACCAGGATTTTTGTTTGGGAAGGGGGTATTTTTGGGGGAAGGGTACAAAAGAAACTTTAAAAAACCATCAAAATGTAATATTGATATCTATTCCCTTATGATTTCTGGGAATAATTCTGGTCTAAGCTTTTCTAATAAAAGAGAAGAGTACCATTAGATCCCAAAATGAACAGAATTTATTCCGTATAGGAGGGAGACTGCCTCTTCCCCTTCAAAACCTCCACCTTATGGTCACAAAAACTTCGGAGGGTGCTCATTAGATCAGAAATTGACAGTTCTAGTCCTTTTTTATAAGTCAAATTTGATTGGAGCCCAACCAGTCACGGTGGGGGGAATACTTCCTTAGGGGTTGGGTATTTTCCTAGGGTTTTTACGGGAGGTATTTTCCGGGGGGTTGGTATTTTCCGAGGGAGGGGTGTTTTACGGTGGGTATTTTCTTGGGGAGGGGGGGGGGGTAAAAAAGTACTTGCTTCTTCGTTATCTTTAAATTCGTTATAGATTTATTATAGGCGTTAATCCCCCCAATAAATTTCCCCCGTGCAAAATAGCCCTCAGAAAATACCCCCCCCCCCAGAAAAATACCCTGCAGAAAATACCCACCCACAGAAAATAATCCTTGCGGAGAATACCCCCCCCCCCCCGGAAAATACCCTCCCCACGAAATATACGCCCTCCGGGAAATAACCCCTCGGGAAATACCTCCCCGTGGAAAATATCTCCACGGAAAATACCACACGGAAAATACCCCCTTGAAAAATACCCCCCCCCCCAGAAAATAACCCCGGAAAATACCACCCCCACCCCTCGCGGAAAATATCCCCCAGAAAATAGACCTTCACTGAAAGCAAATTATTCCCGAAAATTTACTCCCCACTGAAAATTCCCCAGACAATCCCCCCTGCAGAGAACTCCAAAAATATACACATCAAAGAAACTTTAAAAGCGCATCAAAAATGTGAAATTGATATATACTTCCTTATGATTTCTTGGAATATTTCTGGCCTACGCTGTTATTATGAAAGTAAAGAGTAACATCAAATCCCAAAATGAGCAGAAATGTATTCCCGATAGGAGGGAGACTGTCCCTTCATCAACCGCACCTCCACCTCATGGTCACAGAAACTTAGGTGGATGCTCAGTAGATCCGAAATTCAAGACCTTTTTTATAAGTTGAAAGTGATC